>NC_054699.1:44845728-45000728 GCF_016097555.1 Gigantopelta aegis | reverse complement strand
ATACCACGAAGGTTTCACGCACGCCTGTCCTGGGCTTAATCTCTGGCCTTTGCCAGTGACTGAGTCCAGGACAAGGGGGGGGGGGGGGGAATGAGTTTGAAGTGGGCAGAATTTTGAATAAGTATTTAGTAGTGTCCAGCGACTGCGCGGACCGACTAGTAGACACCGAAAATGGTCCGTGTTCTGACTGGCTGAATTTCGATTCCTTCGGATCTAACTAGAAAAACCTAAGTCTACGGAGACTAACTGCACCTAACATCATGTCCGGACTAAGAATTTAAACCCAAAAATAAGTTTGATTGCTCGGCCGAAACGGTTTTAAGGTGATTTGAGCAATTGAACGGGCGCCAAAGTAAAATGCGTTGGACTATTTATAAAAAAATAAACATAAAATTTTGGAAGGTCGTTACGTCTGCTACTAGCAGTTATACCGGTCGTGCGTTTACACGTGTTTGGCATCAATTCCTCGCAGGAAATTAGATCATTACAGAAGCTGGAGTATTTTAAAGACAAAATAAAATAAAATATGTGTTCTTATAGCTATAATTGTTGAACTATAATAGTAATAAGAATTGTGGTTTAATTGTTGATTTACATTTACGTGCAAAACTAGGCTTACGATGTTTCGTCAAATTGGGCCCTGGGCCCCGTTCCACGAAGCGATCTTAGCCTTAAGATCATCTTAAATGCATAAGGTGGCATTGCATTTAAGATGATATTAGAGCTAAGATCGCTTCGTGGAACGGGACCCAGGCCATTAAACAGCTAATCAAAAAGAGTAGCCCATGAAGTAGCGACAGCGGGTTTCCTCTCTCAATATATGTGTGGTCCGTAACCACATGTCTGATGCCATATAACTGTAAATAAAATGTGTTCAGTGCGTCGTTAAATAAAAACATTTCTTTCTTCTTCTTTTTTCTTTTTTGTCATTAAACAAATATGCCTTCTCTTTCAGTTCTAAGAAGAAACATGATGTCTCGCTTGTCCACGTGCCGGAGTGGCTACAGCAGTATGAGCGGGTTTGCCAGCGTCAACAGAACTATCTCCAGCAGATCGAGAGTCTTCGCAAAACACTCCAGAAACGAGAGAACCAGCTCATGATGGTCAGCTTAGAGCGCATGCGCCATATAAAGAAGGGACGCTTCCGGCCCATCAAGTATCCATCGGACTCGCGAATGCCCGTTCAGCAGATGCGGATCGGTCCGGAGCCGTTTCCCCAGAGGGTGTGCATCCTCCACGAGCGAAAGGGGAGGTTCGTTACGCTTCCAAATTCACTACCTCGCAATCTGGTTCCGATTGTTCGAAACAAAAGACAGATATCGGTTTTACCGCCAAGAGGGACTGTGGATCGTCTGAAAACCGACTATGAACCAATCGAAACGATTGCAGAGCGAAACAAGATCAATCTGTGCGCCTATATGAAAGATGGCTGCGGCATCCGGGTTCCGAAGCATTCCGCCAGCGTGTCGTCCATGACTACCCGTGACTCTGATACGGAAACACCCGACGACATGTCTTTGGAGTACATCACTGACGTCAGTTCAAGAAAAAATCTGCATCAGTAGTGTCTGCGGATTTTAAAAATTTACTTATTTTTATACCAATACAATCAACCAACCATTGGACTTGTGCTTACATCCACTGAAGGTTCAATCACGACTGTCTTGGGCACATTCTCCGACATTCCCCGGTGGATGTGTCTAAGACAGGGTCTAATACAATGTAAATTTTAAGTTAGGGGCTTTTCAGTCATCGTTCTCATGAGCGTACAAACAATATGCAAGGACGGGGGGTGGGGGTGGGGAGGCGGTGGGGGATTTATGCCAGTTTACTTTTATGAAACGAAACAATGTTGATAAAATAAATATATTTTTGATGTACGTTTTTAGGAGGGGGTAAGAGGAGGTACCGCAAATAAGTACCCTCTTATTGGTAACTAATTATCACTGTCGTATTAAATGAGAACAAAGGACAGCGTTGGTATGGTGCAGAATAACGGCCTCGGAGGTGTCGTGGTTAGGCCATCGGACATAAGGCTGGTAGGTAGAGGGTTCACATCCCGGTACTGGCTCCCACCCAGAGCGAGTTTTAACGACTCAATGGGTAGGTGTAAGACCACTACACCCTGTTCTCTCTAACCACTAACAACTAACTTACTGTCCTGGACAGACAGCCCAGATATCTGAGGTATGTGCCCAGGACAGCGTGCTTGAATCTTAATTGGATATAAGCACGGAAATAAGTATAAGTGAAATGGTGCAGAATTCTGATTTTAAAAAAATGGGTGTGCAGGGTAGCTCCATCGACGTTATTGACGAAGATGGTACGCTGTAAAATAGATAACAATAATTTTTAAATAATAATAATAATTAATAAAACTAAAACGAGGACTCGGCTTGAGTAAAGTTAAAGTGTGTTATATTGAACGACAACACTAAAGCATGCGCGTTGAGTTATTTTAATACTAAAGCATGCGTGTCGAGTTATTTTAATACTAGAACATGCGCGTTGAGTTATTTTAATACTAAAGCATGCGCATTGAGTTATTTTAATACTAAAGCATGCGCGTCGAGTTATTTTAATACTAGAACATGTGCGTTGAGTTATTTTAATCATCGGTTATTGGATGTCAAACGTGTGATACTTCTGACTAGTATGAGTAAAGTTAAAGTATGCTATGTTGAACGACAACACTAAAGCATGCCCGTTGATTCATTTTAATCGCCGGTTATTGGATGTCAAACATTTGATTACTTCTGACTAGTATGTGTAAAGAGTAATATTTTAATAGAGTGGTGACACAATCAACCCAATGTTTACATTTACACACAGATCATTAGGTGCTTGTTGTTTATCGATCGTCAATTCTATATTGGTATTTCAGCGGTTTATTTCTTACGTCGATCAATAAGTCTTAACTTGATCGGGTGCTTAAGCCATGTTGTAATTCAATGTCCAATAAAACAGAATTGACATCTTTTCAAAAGCTTGCTTTGAAGTTTCCAGTCATACAACAATGAACCCTATTTAATCTCATTGATGTGTACGACGTGACATTGCATGCAACCTGTGCTGTGTATCATGGGTATGTGCGCCTGTGTGCGTGTGTGTGTGCGTGCGTATTTTTCAGTTCTAGTACACAATTTGATTCTCATAGGCGTACGGGCTTCCATTTTTGTAGGGGGACAGGCTGATTATTACCCGAATTAAACGAAAATGTCTGAATCTGCATAACAATACCAGGGCCGTAGTTAGCGGGGGATGGGGGGGGGGGGTCCAAAAAACAAAAACTTCCGGGAAAAATTATAGAAACTTAAAGAAAATTATCTTCAGTTGCCCCCCCCCCCCCCTAACAAAAAATCCTAGCTACGCCCCTGATTATTGATTCATATAAGCATTAGGCCTACTGCCAAACAACTATATAGGCTTGCGAACAAATCACTGTGCATTTTTACATGGATTACTAATATTATTGGTAAGAATGATGAAAATACATGGTGAAAAGGTTTCAGGCCAGCTCATTTTGGCCGAATGTCTATAATTGTTGCTCGAATTTGAGGATTTGCGTCGTACACTCAGAGGCGGATCTAGTTGGGACAGTTCTAATTTTATTATATGTTAATTTTCTTTTTTTTTCAATCCCCTCCAAACCTCCCCCAAAGTTCCATTGGCATTCCGCCTCATGTCATTGCCCCCCCCCCCCCCCCCACATGGATTTTCTGGATCTGCCACCGACACTTATGATGATTCTGCTTAGTACATCATTGAGACACCAATGCAGTAACACCCAATAGCCGAAGATTAATAAATCAATGTGCTCTAGTGGTGTCGTTAAAGAAAACAAACTTTACTTTTGCTATAAGAGCGTAAATAGAGCTTTGTGAAATAGACCCCTGATAGGTAAAGTTAAAGTTAGTTTTGTTTAAAGACACCACTAGAGCATATTGATTTATTCATCATCGGCTATTGGATGTCAAAATTATATTTGGTAATTTTGATATTATAGGCTTAGGGAAGAAACCCGCTACTTTTTTCCACTGGTTATATCAGGTTATAGGGTTTTACGTGCACATTCAGAGCAAGTTGTTGTAGCGCACGCCTGTTATGGGCGCAGGTGTCGACTTCCGCCAGCTCCTACGTCCAGGATATGAATTTTTCCACTAGTAGCAAGGAGCCCTTTATATTATCCATCCTACAGACAGGATAGCACATACCACGGCGTTTGATACACCAGTCGTGGCGCAGTAGTTAAGCCATCGGACTATAGGTTGGTAGGTACAGATACGCATCCTGGTACCGGTTCCAACCCAGATCGAGTTCTTAAGGGCTCAATGGGTAGGTGTAAGGCCACTACACCCTCTTCTCTCTCACTAACCACTAACCAACTAACAACTAACCCACTGTCCTGGACAGATAGCCGAGGAGTGTGTGTGCCCAGGACAGCGTGTGTGAACCTTAATTGGATATAAGCACGAAAATAAGTTGAAATGAAATGAATACTGTGCTACGTTCCGCTTCTGCTTTCTGAATTAGACCCAGGCTCCGTATTCATAAACGTACTTAAGTCAATGTATGATACTTATTTATGTACTTTAAATATGTATTTAGGTATCATACATTGACTTAAGTACGTTTATGAATACGGAGCCTGATAGGTAAGTCGATTGCCTAGAACAATGTGCTTCAAGTCTTCAACCTTAATTAGATACAAACACGACATCAAATTAAATTGAAAGAGAACGCATTATTGTTTATTTTATTGTATTTTATTGTTTTTATTTGGAAGTCTAGTGATACTGATATACTGCACACATAATTTCTTCACAATGTCAGTCGATGATGGTAAAGTAGAATTCGTAACAGGCGCTGAATTTCGCGTTAGCCGTGGCGTTAAACATGGCGAAGTAGTCCCCGGATTCTAGAGGAAGTGTGACGTCGATTTCAAAATTTGTGGCGGGAAGATTGAATGTACCCTGATAACAAACACATATGTGAATTAATTACCGAATAATATACACACGAAAGACATTGCCGTATCTAGGCCTAAAGGAGCCAGGGCAGTCAACTGTCCTGACAGGGTATACTTACAACGTCAATTGGGCACTGACAAGGTATACTTACAGCGTCAATCGGGCACTGACAGGGTATACTTACAGCGTCAATCGGGCACTGACAGGGTATACTTACAGCGTCAATCGAGTACTGACAGGGTATACTTACAACGTCAATCGGGCACTGACAGGGTATACTTACAACGTCAATCGGGCACTGACAGGGTATAATTAAAATGTCAAATGGGCACTGACAGGGTATACTTACAACGTCAATCGGGCACTGACAGGGTATACTTACAACGTCAATCGGGCACTGACAGGGTATACTTAAAATGTCAAATGGGCACTGACAGGGTATACTTACAACGTCAATCGGGCACTGACAGGGTATAATTATAATGTCAACTGGGCACTGACAGGGTATAATTATAATGTCAACTGGGCACAGACAGGGTATAATTATAATGTCAACTGGGCACAGACAGGGTATAATTATAATGTCAACTGGGCACTGACAGGATATAATTATAATGTCAACTGGGCACTGACAGGATATACTTACAACGTCAATCGGGCACTGACAGGATATACTTACAACGTCAATCGGGCACTGACAGGATATACTTACAACGTCAACCGGGCACTGACAGGGTATACTTACAACGTCAATCGGGCACTGACAGGGTATACTTGCAACGTCAATCAGGCACTGACAGGGTATACTTACAACGTCAATCGGGCACTGACAAGGTATACTTACAACGTCAATCGGGCACTGACAGGATATACTTACAACGTCAATCGGGCACTGACAGGGTATACTTACAACGTCAGTTGGGTACTTACAACGTCAATCGGGCACTGACAGGATATACTTACAACGTCAATCGGGCACTGACAGGGTATACTTACAACGTCAGTTGGGTACTGACAGGGTATACTTACAACGTCAATTGGGCACTGGCAGGATATACTTACAACGTCAATTGGGCACTGCCAGGGTATACTTACAACGTCAATAGGGCACTGACAGGGTATACTTACAACGTCAATAGGGCACTGACAGGGTATGCTGTGCTCTGTGAACGGTGCCGGGCACGACGTGATCATACCGAGGATCTGGCAGAAGTCGTCGTAGTTGCAGCTGCCGAACTGCTCGATGCAGGGTATCTCAATCCACGTACTTAGAACCTTCTTCTTTATCTCCACAGCGGCCTGTGAACAACATCAACACTAAACAACACACGAGTTAACCTCTGACCTGGACCAACATCCCAGATATCTGGTGTGTCTGTCCAGGACAGCGTACTTGAACCTATATGATTTGAAGATAAACATAAATAAATGTACAAAGAAAAGAGTTGATGAAATAATGCACGAATTACTAAAGGAAATATCTCTCTATATATATTTGTTTTGTTTAACACCACCACTAGAGCACATTGATTTACTATTGGATGTCAAACCTGTGGTTATTTTGACATATAGTCTTAAAGAGGAAACCCGCTACATTTTACCATCAGTAGCAAGGGATCTTTTATATGCACCATTCCACAGACAGGATAGCACATACCACGGCATTTGATTATACCAGCCGTGGTGCACTGGCTGGAACGAATACGAGTCAAATTACCAAATGTTTGATATCCAATAGCTGATGATTAATAAGTCAATGTGCTCTAGTGGTATCGTTAAACAAAACAAAACATTTGGAGCACGACGTGCCTTTAGTTACTTCCAAGCTAAATCTTAGTTTTTACCTTGAAAGGGGAGTAAATCTTGGCCTTGTTGTTGATGGAGAATCGTACAATTATCGTCCCTGGCAGCGACACTGGGTCCGGGCTGATGTTGAACTGCGTAATATCGAAGGTGGTGTCCTTCGCAGGTTCACAGCTTTTCCACACGAACGCCTGCAGTCTGTTGTTTTTGTTCATACCCTTCAGGATATAAAAAAAATAGCAATGACACACAGCCAGAAACCGGCCTCGGTGGTGTCGTGGTTAAGCCATCGAACATAAAGCTGGTAGGTACAGGGTTCGGAGCTCGGTACCGGTGCCCACCAAGAGCTCGTTTTAACGACTCAATGGGTAGGTGTAAGACCACTACACCCTCTTTTCTCTCACTAACCACTAACTCACTGTCCTGGACAGACAGCCCAGATAGCTGAGGTGTGTGCCCAGGACAGCCTGCTTGAACCTTAAATGGATATAAGCACGAAAATAAGTTGAAATGAAATGAAATACATTTGTAAACTGATAACCGGCCGCGGTGGTGTTGTGGTTAAGACATCGGACAAAAGGCTGGTAGGTACAGGGTTCGCAGCCTGGTACCGGCTACCAACCAGAGCGAGTTTTTAACGACTCAATGGGTAGGTGAAAGACCACCCACTAATCTCTCACTAACCACTAACAACGAACGCTCTGTCCTGAACAGACAGCCCGATAGCTGAGGTATGTGCCCAGGACAGCGTGCTTGAACATTCATTGGATATAAGCACGAAAAAAGGGTTCTTACTAAGGTTATTAGCTGGAACATTCCGGTATATATTATATATAATACCTTACCAGTTTCTTTAAGTATGAATTAAGTGTTGTATTGTAAATATAATAACTTCGCAAAGGAGTTCGAGCACCCATTTCTGGATATAATTGGATATACGCACGAAAATAAGTTGAAATGAATGAATGTGTACTCACCAGTTTCTTGAAATAAGAATCAGGCCTATACCGTTCAGGTAGACTTGGTTTCCTGAGGAACTGAAGAAATTTGTAAGCATCGCCGAGATCCGTGTCCTGAGCCTCGAACTTGATAACTGCAGCAGCAGCAACAACGGCCACCACGGCCAAACACGCAACAACATACACAACAGCCTTCATGACCAAGTGGGACAGCAAGTGATGGAGTATTGAAACAGTAATAAACGTGTTGTCACGTAACTGCTGTGATAAATGCAGAACCTTTAGACCAAGTTATCTCGACGTTAAACATTCAAGGACAGACGAGTTGACCGCTCTGACTAAGCGACAAGGGGCAGTGTGAAGGGGAGGTGGGGTGGGGTGGGTGGGTGGGCGGTCACAGTAATTATTATTATATTTTATTCCCCATGGGTCTGTTGCAATTGTATTTAATAAATAAATAAATAAATATATCTATATATCTATCTATATATATATATATATATATATATATATATATATATATATATATATATATATATTATATATATATATATATATATATATATATATATATATATATATATATATATATATATATATATACCTATCTATCTATCTATCTATCTATCTATCTATCTATCTATCTATCTATCTATCTATCTATCTATCTATATATCTCTATATCTATATCTCTATATCTATATCTATATATATATATATTGTTGGTGATGGATATTCATAAAACCAATCAAAAAAGAAAAAGAAAAAAAAAGACTCCCCTCAAACACTCCCACCACAAAACAAAAGCAAAAAACCCCCCAACAAAACCAACTACATAATAATAAAAAAATGTATAATAATAAAAATAATAATAATACAAAATAATAAAACACATCAACCCCCTCCTCCAGCATCCACCTACCCCCTCTCCTCTTGTAATCGATTCTGGTTCAGCCCTAACTAAAATATTCACCATTGTGATACGCTACCGTAAACCGTTTTCAATACATTTGTAAAGACCATAATTTTGTAAATAGGTTTATTGGTGCTAACATAGGGTAACGTTAGGTAACGTTAGCTAAAAATTAACGTACTACCGGTTTAGCCAGCATTATGCACTGTGTGCTGGTCTCAAACGAGTTATACAGGGCTAATTTCAGCCCCCTATCGTTCGCGAAGTATTTCAGGCACGGCGGAGCGGGGGGAGGGGAGGGGGGTGTTTGTTAGTGGGTCTCTAGCATCCCCACCCCATAATTCTGAATAAAAAATATTATTGGTAGTAAATATTAAGGCAGAGATGAATTTTACTTGTAGAATGCAGGAAATTGCATTTCAGGACCTCTAGTTTTCACAATTTTAAGTGTGAACATAACCCCGAACCCCCTAGAAACTTTGCTTTGCGCCCTCGATCTCAGTCAGCCCCTCACCCTATGTCTACTTGCTTCCGCCGTGCCTGATATTCGACTGGTCTGCGATGTGGTCATTTGGTTTAACTAGCCCGAGTACTCTTCCGTTCGAGAGCTAGACGTACATTTGGACGGTTACGATCGCTCTCCGTCAGTCAGAGATTACTCTATAGCGAAAACACGGAATGGCCGACTACCACAAGGTAGACAAAGATTCGTACTCTAATACAAAAACAATTCTACGTTTGACGCCAAATACCTTTATATTGATTTTTTTCGAGTTAGCCGATAACAAATATTTAGCTTATTCACGACTAATACACACACCACAGTAAGAAACCCGTCAGCACCTACGTATTTAACCTGAACATCATTGAAAGGGGGTGCTGTCGGGTTTCTTCCTGTAGTGCGTGTATCAGTGGTTACTGTGTAAAATATTTGTTATCGGCGAACTTGAAAATTATCAACGCAACGGTATTTAGCGTCAAACACACGGTTATTGTTATATTAGAGCATGAATATTTGTCTACCGTTTGCTAGTCAGTCTGTGTATGTGCGTGTCTGTGTGTGTGAGAGAGAGAGAGAGGAGGGGGGGGGGGGTGTATGTATGTGTGAGGGTGTGCGTGTGCGTGAAGGTATGTCTAAACTGTAGCGAGCGACGTTTCTAAAGGAGGTTCGTGTTATGCTCCCCAAAATTCGTTTTGACCTCGGAGGGAATGGTCGATCTCCGACCTCCATCCCCCCCCCACCCCCTCTGTACACGCGCCTGACACGGCTTAAACTAGGCCTACCTACATGTTTATTCGATGATGGAGATGAGTAGTCTCGTGTGCTGTTTACAACATACAAACTCAATCAGCTGAGTGTTGGAAAGTCTGACCTGAACTCACGACAAGTTCAAATTGCATTGTTCACAGCTGTTACACGAATTTCAGGTGCATGTACAAGGGGGTGGGGTTGGGTCAAATCTTCCCTTCCCTGCTCTTATTGAATTTTCTTTTCTTTTTTCCCCAAAGAAACATGCCCCCCCCCCCCCCCCCTAAAAAAACTTCGCTCGTCAGTCTAAACTCTGCTGCGCTTCAGATTTTAATTTCGTTTTTTTGGGGTTTTTTTTACACACAAATTACAGTGCCCCCCTTTTTTAACAATTCTTATTAAAATGCCCTTTTCTGGGTAGTGGATCAGCTCCCTGTAAAGGGCATTGCAAGAGATATCGTGCCCTTTTGCCCTTCGGTAAAATGTATCCCGTGTTCACCCTTGCAGTTCTTTTTAGTTGTTGTTATATTACATATTTCTGGGGCGTAGCCAGAGAGAGAGAGAGAGAGAAAAAAAAACGCCGAGGCAAAACCAGACCTGTACAATAAATATCAGTGTTATGGGAAAAATAAAATACATCTGGGGAAGATCCAGACGAGGCAAGCGCCTCCCTCGTCTGCCTCATGTTAGCTATGCCATTGTATTTACAAACTATTTTGACCGATTTCTGATTTGGTCATTCGGTTTAATGTATAGCGTAAAAAGCACATTTTCAAATGTAGATCATCAGCGACGCATTATAATTAGGACAATTTAATGTTGCATACTGTGAAAGATGAATGTTAACACACCCACCTCTCCACAAAAGTCATTAAAAAGGTTACTTCAAACGGGAAGGAGGTGGGTTACGGGAACCCACCTGGCCCGATATCAGCCACATACGGAGTACCTGTGGAATTACCTATACATTCAGCTAGAATAAATAGTTTATCAAGTATACGTATTATATAAAATAATTTATTAAATTAATGACGAAAGTAATGTTAACAATATAAAGTATTGATGGAGGTAATGTTAACAATATAAAGTATTGATGGAGGTAATGTTAACAATATAAAGTATTGATGGAGGTAATGTTAGCAATATAAAGTATTGATGAAGGTAATGTTAACATTATAAAGTATTGATGGAGGTAATGTTAGCAATATAAAGTATTGGTGTAGCTAATGTTAACAATATAAAGTATTGATAGAGGTAATGTTAGCAATATAAAGTATTGATGGAGGTAATGTTAACAATATAAAGTATTGATAGAGGTAATGTTAACAATATAAAGTATTGATGGAGGTAATGTTAACAATATAAAGTATTGATGTAGCTAGTGTTAACAATATAAAGTATTGATAGAGGTAATGTTAACAATATAAAGTATTGATGGAGGTAATGTTAGCAATATAAAGTATTGATGTAGCTAATGTTAACATTATAAAGTATTGATGAAGGTCATGTTAACAATATGAAGTATTGACGGAGGTCATGTTAACAATATAAAATATTGATGGGGTCATGTTAACAATATAAAGTATTGATGGAGGTCATGTTAACAATATAAAGTATTGATGGAGGTCATGTTAACAATATTAAGTATTGATGGATGTCATGTTAACAATATAAAGTATTGATGGAGGTCATGTTAGCAATATAAAGTATTGATGGAGGTCATGTTAACAACATAAACTATTGATGGAGGTCATGTTAACACTATAAAATATTGATGGATGTCATGTTAACAATATAAAGTATTGATGAAGGTAATGTAAACAATATAAAGTATTGATGAGGGTAATGTTAACAATATAAAGTATTGATGATGGTAATGTTAACACTATAAAGTATTGATGGAGGTAATGTTAACACCATAAAGTATTGATGGAGGTTATGTTAACAATATAAAGTATTGATGTGGGTAATGTTAACAATATAAATTATTGATGAGGGTAATGTTAAGAATATAAAGTATTGATGGAGGTAATGTTAACAAAATAAAGTATTGGTAACAGTAAAGTTAACAATATCCCAATGTTCAAAATTGAAGACCGGGGGATGGGAGGGGGAGGGTGTCTTCACCACATTAGCATTATTTCTGAATTATACTTTTTCTTCTATCTTCCCACGGTGTTCAGGAATACGTAATGATAGGACTTCCATATTGAAACCTGCAAAATACAACCAAGCATCTACTTGTTAGAACTATTCTGCAAATTCTCACGGGTGAGGAATGGGTGGGAGGGGTTGAGCATAAATTGTCAATAACCTATATATGACTTATCAGCATTGGCGAAGCGAAGCCTTGACTGCCCATCCCCTCCCTCAATCTCCCCATCACACATACACACAGCACGCTCCTGCTAAATATACCCATATATTTTCTCATTACTCGGAAGGGCGGGGGGGGGGGGGGATTCCCCTTACATACCCCAAAACTCCACACAATTTCATAAATCTGCGTCCAGTACGGTATCCGCAGAGTCTATTTAAGGTGTCAGGAAGTGTGAATGTCAAGCATTAAACATGCACAAGAAAAATTAAATTATGACCAAACGAGGATCGGGGAAGATGGGTGGTTCGAGAACAGATGGTGCACATTATATACGTATATATATATCGACAGAAATAATCAAATTAATAAAATGTACAAAATCTGTTCAATTTCAATTTATCTATCAGAGACTCGTCGGAGTCTCTCTCTGTCTCTGTCGGTTTGTCTGTCTGTCTGTCTGTGTCTCCCTCTCTCTCTCTCTCTCTCTCTCTCTCTCTCTCTCTCTCTCTCTCTCTCTCTCTCTCTCTCTCTCTCTCTCTCTCTCTCTCTCTCTCTCTCTCTCTCTCTCTCTCTCTCTCTCTCTCTCTCTCTCTCTCTCTCTCTCTCTCTCTCTCTCTCACTCTTTCACTGTGTGTGTGTGTGTAGTGTCTATTTCTCATTCTGCGCGCGCGCGCATGTGTGTGTGTGTGTGTGTGTGTGTGTGTGTTGTGTGCCTGTGTGTTGTATCTGTCTGTCTGTGTATATGTGCGTATAAGCGCGTGTGCGTGTATGAAGCCATGCATAATTATAAGTAATACTTGCTAATGACAACGAAAGGTCACGAGCTATTTTATGGGGAGGCTGGAAGCGGGGGGGGGGGGGGGGGGGGGGGAGAGAGAGCAATCTCCTCCCCTCTCAGGCTTTTAACAGTGGTTGCTCTCACAAACATAATAATTTTGGGACACATCAAAATAGCTACTGTATCATGGCTTGCTCTCCCTCCCCCCAGCACAACCCAGCCCACATACCCCCACCCACCCCTTTCAGTACAACCCAGCCCACAGAAGCTCCGACAGCCTTGCATATATATGTATTACCTTTACTGTTCTTGTATGATTGCAATAATTTTATTCTTTTCTTCGCTGGTTCCCATCCTATCAAAGTCATCATCATCTCCATCGTCTTCCAGAGAATACATATTGTTGTTGTTCCCGGCGGTTCCACCCATCCCTGGACTGTCCTCGTACTCTGTTCCATACTCCACATCCCGCTGCTCGCCATCTCCAGCAGGACTGAAATCGTCCTCGACGGTCTTACCCGCAAGCTCATTGAATCGATAGTTCTTCTCGAATTCTTCAGCTAATTCTAGTTCCTCGGCCATGTCTACGTTCTCGATGCTCGAACCTGGACGCCCCGAACTCTCAGCTTCGCGACCCGTCTCTTCTCGTTCCTCTGCAGTACGGTGGACACCTTCAGTGACGTCACCTCTATGCCGTTCGTTCTCTTCTTCGGCACGTTCCGTGGGATCGCTTCCACGTCCTGACGAATCGTCGAGGCTTTCATCTTCCTCACTGTCCTGTCCTGCAGCTGTTCGACTTATGGAAGTCTTGCTGGCACTTCTTATCGCCTGGTCTCCTTCCCCACCAATTCCATTTTCCAAAGCATCCCATTTAGTTCTGCCAACGCGTTGTTCATAAATGTTGTCCTCGATTTCATCAGTTTTCTGTTCCTCAACAATACGAGAATGTTCAGTAACTTTACGTCCGTAGTTAGTTTTCCGACCTGCGATCTTGTCAAGCTTGTATCGATGTATAGTTGACTTTCCTTTGATATTCTCAGAGTTTTGAACCAACTTATTGGTGCCATTTCTGCCACTTCCCCTAGACTTATGTTCCTTTTTCAACTCCAATACTTCTAATTTAGGTTTCTGTCTGCTTATTTCTTTCTCTATGTTGGTGTCATCAAATTCCCTACTGTTTCCACGGAGATCTGTTTCTATGGAGCCACTATATTCTTTCTTGGTGACTTTGTATCCACGTTCATTCACGTGATTTGCAGTTTTGTGAAGTTTATATTGATTCCGGCTAAGTTTATGTTTCATGTTTAGACGTACGTCTGTGCCGGACTTCCTTCGACTTTCCTTACTGTGATCTTCGTTCTTTTCGTGTACGTCAGCCGTTAGTTGCCCTTTGGTGAAATCCTTCTCTTTGCTGGTCTCGCCAACACTTTCTGCTTTCTTGGTATCTCCCTTGCCTCTAATTGTTCCTCCTGTTGAGCCATGACCTCTTTTACGACCCGTGTATCTCAAGCGGTTGTCCTTCTCATTCTTCTTTATCGTCGCCTTTAGCTGGCCAACATTATTTTTGCTCATTTTTTCCAGGCCAGGATGATGTCCAGTAATAATGACACTGTCTGGGATACTAGCTGTTAACGTTTTAGCAGCAGTAGTAGCTTCTATCTTCTGATCCAGTTCTGTACCACTTGTCACTGGTGACTTCATCTTGTGTGATCCTGGTGCCTGCCTATTCACTGAGCCTTGTGTCGGCTTATTGTCAAACCCTGGTTCCGCCGCATGCTTAGAACTTGGGGCTTGCTTATCCCTAAAGCCTTCTTCTTCTTGATCATTCTCAAAACCGTCTGGTGTTTCATCATTCTCTGAGTCTGGTGCTTGCTTATCCCTAAAGCCTTCTTCTTCTTGATCATTCTCAAAACCAACAGGTGTTTCATTATTATCCGAGTCTGGTTCTTGTTTATCCCTAAAACCTGTTACCTGCTCATTCTCAAAGCCAGATGGCGTTCCAGCATTATGTGAGCCTGATGCTTGCTGATTCCTAGAGCCTGTTATCTGGATACTCCCAACGGCTGGCAACTGACGATTCACAGACTCTGGCTTGTAATCAGACCACCTCGGTTCCTGTTCATCCCTGTTGACTATTTGGTCCTTGAGCCTGTCCATGTCATCGAAGAATTGTCGAAGATCGTCTGCTACATCAGTATCTCTGGAACTTACTGCAGGAAGTTTGCGGACGACATTCACATCGATGTGGGTGTTGATGTCATCGGCACCTTCGTCTTCTTGGAAACGGATGGTGCGCCCTGGTAACGGGATTCTGCTGTCGACTTTAATCAGATGCTCAAGTTTGTCTATGGCGACGTCCAGATCTCTGTAGAACCCCGTGCTGTCCTTCTGCAGCATGTTACTAAAAGACGCAGCCAATTCTTCAGAATTAATACCAAGTGACCGTTTCTTCTTAAAATTTAAATTCCTCTTCCGGTGACTCGGTGGGCCGGCATCGTCAACATCGTGCTCTATGCCATTGGCTTCTGTTAAAAAAAAAATAGGAAAGACACAAAGGACGTTTGTTTTGTTTAACAACAACACTAGAGCACATTGATTTATTATTAATCATCGGCTATTTGATGTCAAATATTTGATAATTCTATATATAGTCTCAGAGAGGAAACCCTCTAAATGTTTCCATTAGTAGCAAGGGATCTTTTATATGCACCATCCCACAGACATGATAGTACATACCACGACCTTTGATAAACCAATCGTGGTGCACTGCATGGAACAAGAAATAGCCCAGCGGGCCCATCGACGGGGAGTCCATGGAACAAGAAATAGCACACCGACGGGAGTTGATCCTAGACTGATCGTGCATCAGGAAACCTTGTTTTATTACTACTACAGTATGTACCACAATTCATTTTTAAAAGGACAGGAATGTAGGTGCTTAATAGCGTAAGTTACAGGAGAAGGACTACAAACAATGTCATACTAAGTATGGCATTGGTTGTAGTCCCACCAGGAAACGTTGTTGTATTACCACCATTTTTTTTTTTTTTTAACCGATTGTTTTTTTCTATCCTGGACTGGGGAGCTGATGAAAGTCGATACCTGCGCCCATGACAGGCGTGTGCTACAACAGCTTGTTTCGAATGTGCACGTTAAAATCGGTCTACCTCCCTACCTACCAATTGTTTTCTAAATTGCACACAATAATATACTTTTTCTTCTACTTCCAAAACACTTTTACATTTCTTCTTACGTCATAACAAATAGTTACACAAGACAATGTTCATGGAGGCTGGGAAGGACTATAGGTGGCAGTACACCAAATAACCTATCGCCAGTTCAAAATTCAATCTGTACCCAACTTTTAATATCACAGTTGAGGCTACCAGTCCTGCCATTGGTGATAAATGTGACGGTGTTTGCTGTGATAAAATCTTGGTTCATCTGGGTAGTACATTCATGTAATTCAATTTGAACTAATGTCAATGTACCAACTACCATTGTGCTTGAAACATGTGCGACGTCCTACTAATAATATGATGATAATTCTTGCGTGGTTCTACGTTAGTCTAAGACTGTTCTCGTTCTGTCTGAAACCAGCAACTCAACAAACATTTTTTGTCTCATTTATTTTAAGGGTGAAGGAAAGACTGAATTCTGCTCAGGACGGGCGAAGTTACGGGTTGTGCCCTGGATGAACGTGCTTAAACCTTAATTGTATATGGGCACGATAAACGTGCCTGCCAGAGCGTTGCGAAATAAAACAAGCCTGCCAGAGCGTTGCGAAATAAAAAGAAGTATACCAGCCTTAGGTTCTGCCAGCAAAGATTTCCTTAACGTTCGCGAACTATTTGATTGGTTCCAGTGGTGGCCATTTGGTTTAACGTGAGGCGCCTAAACCAGTCTAGCAGACGTTTTTCCTCTCGGTCTGGCTGAACGCAGCCCAGAGCATTGCGAAATAAACAGAAGCCTGCCAGAGCGTTGGAAAATAAACAGAAGCATGTCAGAGCGTTGCGAAATAAACAGAAGCCTGCCAGAGCGTTGGGAAATAAACAGAAGCCTGCCCGAGCGTTGCGAAATAAACAGAAGCATGTCAGAGCGTTGCGAAATAAACAGAAGCCTGCCAGGGCGTTGGGAAATAAACAGAAGCCTGCCAGAGCGTTGGGAAATAAACAGAAGCCTGCCAGAGCGTTGTGAAATAAACAGAAGCAAGTCAGAGCGTTGCGAAATAAACAGAAGCCTGCCAGAGCGTTGTGAAATAAACAGAAGCCTGCCAGAGCGTTGTGAAATAAACAGAAGCATGTCAGAGCGTTGCGAAATAAACAGAAGCCTGCCAGAGCGTTGCGAAATAAACAGAAGCCTGCCAGAGCGTTGGGAAATAAACAGAAGCATGTCAGAGCGTTGGGAAATAAACAGAAGCATGTCAGAGCGTTGCGAAATAAAGAGAAGCGCGGGCCTCTATTCAAGGATTCACGGTACCTCGTTTGCGTCTGCTTGGGGGCTGGTCAGGGTCGTCTGACACCACCGGCTCTCCCAGGCCTTCCACGAAGCCCTCGTCTATCTTCACGTAGGTGTCGTCCTTCTCATGCTCGTCCATGTTTGGCGGGTTCGGCATATCAGTCTGAAATAGAACACAAAATAAATCACCAGATGCGTGTGCAGGTTGAATGGGAGGTCGACCCCCCAGGGCCATCACTAGTATGTTTTGTGTGTGGGGGGGGGGGGGAGCAGATGAATTCACGGAATGAACGAGCATTGAAGGCGCAAGACACTAGGGGGTTCTGGAAATGCCCTCAGAAAATGTTTATATCCAAAGGCTCTGAAATACCATTTTGAAGTCAATTCAGAGATTACATATTTAAAACGTCAATATCAATAACCAGCTACAGACCTGCCACCTCCCCCCACGACAATCTTGTTCAAGGATATTTACTTCTTCTTTTTTTTAAATACATTGAGTATGCCTCAATACCCCCGTCGGTCACCAGAGTCTATAAAATTTCTGCAAATCGCTAATTTTGAATTTAATAACTATTTAATATAATTTTCCTTTATGTACACATGGAAACAAACACCAATCCAAACATATCTACATCAGTTGCATCATCTAAACTGGAGGAACAGTTAGTTATTAACGTAACATTTTCCCACACAATCGATTATGGATTTTTATAATCGATCGTCACATCGGTAGAGACAAAGCGATCAATTTTCAATTATGATCGATCGCTGGAACATCACTAATTGAGACCAATATTTCATGTCGAAGACCGGCCTGTAAAGAAACATAGGGCCGAATTTACAAAGCCTGTTTTAGACTGGCACGCATGTAACTATATACATTTACAATGCTTAAAGTCGCAAGCCATGGTGCTTGGTTAATCTACAGACATGTAGCACATCTTAATTAATAAAGATACAACAGAGTGAAACAAGAGTCTGCGACGTTGAAACGGAGAAATTCCGTCTTAAAATAGACCAGGGCCCGTGCTTATAAAACGTTTAGTGTCCAGACTCAATCTCTAATGACGTCACACGCATGGCATTAGTGTCTCAAGACTCTATTAGTCTCGAGTCTAGACTCTAAAAGTTTTATAAGCACCAGGTCAGAGCTCGTCTCCACAACCGTTACTTTTCAGACGTACGTGCGTTTTTAGAATTATGATTTATTTTTCGTTCCATTACAAACACCGATGACCATAAACAATTCGGATGTAATGAAATGGATATTGTAAACAAACAAAATGTAAGTAATGTCTGATTTTAATTATCAAAAACGGCTTTAAAGGGACACACCCTAGTTTCAACACGTGAAATTTAACACCAAGTTTAGTTAATCTACAAACTTGTAACACATTTGGATAAAAGTAAAACATGAGTCTGTGACTTTGAAATGGTGAAATACCCTCTAAAAATAGACTAAAACTCGACTCCATAACTGTTACTTCTCAGACGCACGTGCGTTTTTAAAAATATGAGAAAGGCATTTTGTGATATTAAAAACACCAGGATGACCAAAAACACTGCGAATGTACGGAAATGGATAATCTAAACAATAAAATCTAAGTAAAGTATGATTTCAGTTATCAAAAAACGGCTCTAATAGTAAAAAATATGCCTCAATGTTTAAAAACTAGAGTATGTCCCTTTAATAGTGAAAAATATGCCGTACGTATAGTGTTTAAAAACTAGGGTTTGTCCCTTTAAACACCTGCGTATTAGAAAATCCGGCTTCCTAAATTGCGTCGTGTACTTACTCTGGAGACGCAGTGACCGTATCCGGAAAAGGCTCGGACACACACCTGGTTCAAACCCGTACAGTCGGACGTGGACAGGCAGATTTGTGGAAACACACGCCTCTGAAATTACACAAAGGAAGGAAGGAACTGTTTTATTTAACGACGCACTCAACACATTTTATTTAAGGTTATATGGCGTCGGACATATGGTTAAAGGAAGGAAATGTATTATTTAACGACGCACTCAGTACATTTTAACCGGCCTCGGTGGCGTCGTGGTTAGGCCATCAGTCTACAGGCTGGTAGGTACTGGGTTCGGATACCAGTCGAGGCATGGGATTTTTAACCCAGATACCGACTCCAAACCCTGAGTGAGTGCTCCGCAAGGCTCAATGGGTAGGTGTAAACCACTTGCACCGACCAGTGATTCATAACTGGTTCAACAATGGGAAGCGCAAATAAAAGATCCTTGCTGCCTGTCGTAAAAGAGTAACCTATGTGGCGACAGCGGGTTTCCTCTAAAAAACAGTGTCAGAATGACCATATGATTGACGTCTAATAGCCGATGATAAGATAAAAAATCAATGTGCTCTAGTGGCGTCGTTAAATAAAACAAACTTTACTTTTTTCTTCAATACATTTTATTTACTGTTATATGGTGTCGGACATATGGTTAAAGGAAGGAAATGTTTTATTTAACGACGCACTCAACACATTTTATTTACGATTATATGGCGTCGGACATATGGTTACGGACCACACAGATATTGAGAGAGGAAACCCGCTGTCGCCACGTCATAGGCTACTCTTTTCGGTTAGCAGCAAGGGATCTTTTATATACACTAGCAGTGTTAGAGATTAAAATTGTTGGGTAGTATCCCAGTTGGATACCAACATTTTCAAATCTGGTATCCCACCTGAGAATTTAGTATCCCACTTAAATGAAATTCATAAATAACATTGTAACAAACTTGGACGACACTGTTACTTGACTTCACCAGTAAATGACGACGTTCATCGTTTCAGCAAAAAATAAAAACATAGGATTAAAAAACAAACAAAAAACCCCATAATATTATATGGTATCCCGGTGGGATACTGGGTTATTGAAGTCTGGTATCCAAAATTAAATTCTGGTATCCCCGGGATATCGGGATACCGTTAATCTCGAACACTGCACTAGTACATGCCAAGGGCTTTGTTACACAAGTTGTGGAGCACTGGCTGGAACGAGAAATAGCCCAAAGGGGCCCACCGACGGGAATCGATTCTACATCGATCGCGCATAAGGCGAGCGCTGTACCAGTGTGCTACCCCCCCCCCCCCCCCCCCCCCCCCCCCCCCGCTCCCGAAAATGGAGTCACGGTCCTGAGTTTGATTCCATTGTAACATCATGTTATTTTGCCAAATTAAAATAAAATTTGCCATTTGTTTTTGGAATTCGCAACTGGCGAATTTGGCAGATCTAGCCCTGACGTGTACAAGGATCAGATTCTTTTTGATGACTAAAATTACAAATTAAATATTACATATTTCCTCTATCAGGATCTGTATAAACAAGCCCCCCCCCCCCCCCCCCCCACACACACACACATAAGGTATTGTGAAGACCCTGCATTATATGAATTGTCTTGACAGGACCGCGTAACAGTAGTGTTATGAGAATTACTTATCATATCGAGGTGTTGTACGAAGACGTTGTGATGACTCGGTATCATAATATGTCATCGGCTATTGGATGTCAAACGTTTGGTAATTTTGATATAGTCTTAAAGAAGAAACCCGCTACATGTTTTCATTAATAGTAAGGGATCTTTTATTTGCACCATCCCACAGACATGATAGCACATACCCCGGCCTTTGATATACCAGTCGTGGTGCACTGGCTGGAACGAGAAATAGCCAAATGGGCCCACCGACGGGGATCGATCCCAAACCGATCGCGCATCAAGCGAGCGCTTTACCACCAGGCTATGTCCCACCCTGTAATGACTACGTATCACATAGAAGTTTTTTGACGACTCAGTTTTGTATCGAGGTGTTGTGAAGACAATGTGCCGTATGCAAGTATGCTAATGACTACGTACCACATAGAAGTTTTGGGACGACTCAGTTTTGTATCGAGGTGTTGTGAAGACGATGTGCAGTATGCAAGTATGTATCGGGGAAGTTGTGAAGACGTTTTGTATCGAGGTGTTGTGAAGACGATGTGCCGTATGCAAGTATGCTAATGACTACGTATCACATAGAAGTTTTGGGACGACTCAGTTTTGTATCGGGGTGTTGTGAAGACGATGTGCCGTATGCAAGTATGCTAATGACTACGTATCACATAGAAGTTTTGTGACGACTCAGTTTTGTATCGAGGTGTTGTGAAGACGATGTGACGTATGCAGTGCTAATGACTACGTATCACATAGAAGTTTTGTGAGTAGTTTTGTATCGAGGTGTTGTGAAGACGATGACGTACAAGTATGCTACACGTAGAAGTTTTGTGACGACTCAGTTTTGTATCGAGGTGTTGTGAAGACGATGTGACGTATGCAAGTATGCTAATGACTACGTATCACATAGAAGTTTTGTGACGACTCAGTTTTGTATCGAGGTGTTGTGAAGACGATGTGACGTATGCAAGTATGCTAATGACTACGTATCACATAGAAGTTTTGTGACGACTCAGTTTTGTATCGAGGTGTTGTGAAGACGATGTGACGTATGCAAGTATGCTAATGACTAGGTATCACATAGAAGTTTTGTGACGACTCAGTTTTGTATCGAGGTGTTGTGAAGACGATATGACGTATGCAAGTATGCTAATGACTTCGTATCATATAAAAGTGCTGTGATCACTCAATATCGTATGGTGATGTTTAAGAACGTGGCATAAACTACCCACTCACCTCAGCATAATTACACAAAATAAAGCAATACCCTATACAAATATTTTTCTATATGCATGTAGTTTGAGCGGAAAAAAAGTAGTTTGTACACAACTTGCTACAACCATTACCACTTTGCTATAGATTTCGTCCTGCTGTTTTTATGACCAATTTAAATACGAGTTCATTACGAAAATTAAATGGCATCTTGCGCGAGTTCCGGTAATATAAAGCCTCACCTTTTTTAACCGTCTGCCATGGCATCCCATCATCATGACGAGCAAGACAAGGAGGCCTATCCGAATAAGCCGTGACATCGCACAGTTCATACTCAGCCCCTACAGATTCTGGAAGAAGAAGTAGTAATAGTAGTAATGGTAGTGGTGGTGGTGGTGGTGGAGGTGGTGATGGTCATAAAACAATCTATTTGAATTGTGGAATCACGATTCATTTGACTAAACTGTCAACGAGCAAGGGATCCTTTATATGCACCATCCCACAGACAGGGTAGCACATACCACGGCCTGTACAGTACCAGTCGCGGTGCATTAGCTAGAACGAGAAGTAGCCCAATGGGCCCACCGACGGGAGTCGATCCTAGACCGACCATGCATCAGGTGAGTGTTTTACCACTGAGCTATGTCCTGTCCCTATAAACAGATCACACACTTTATTTTTCTCCGCCCCATGAAAGTCTTGAACCTGGTTTCGATAAAACGTGAAACATGCCACTGATAATGCAGACTAAAGGACAGACAACTCTCAGAGGGTCTCCGATAATGCAGACTGAAAGACAGACAACTCTCAGAGGGTCTGAATCTGGTCTTTCTGATTCCGCTAAAGATTTTATGGAACCCAGGTTTTACTGCTTGTATCAAGGCTGTTGACCATAGCCTACAGCCCACCTTGGTAGTAGAAATACAATAGTTTATGTAAAAGCAGACTGTGTGTTTGTATTGTGTATTAGGAAACGAGGTTAAAGGCATATTGTCACAGACCACTGACCTATTTAATTGTCTAACAAAGTATTACCTGAACAAAAATAATTTGATTTGTCCCTAAATGTACTTTATTCAACCATCTTCATAACCACCATACTCCATTTATTAATGATATTTTGTAAAAAATAATTGAATTATGGCAATGGTCCATAATTCAAAAACTATAATTGCCGAGAGGCATGACATGGATTTCACTCCACCATGGTTCAGTTATGGTGATCCAATAGCTAGATTTGGTTTCCAACAATTAATGTAATTTTTAGTTAGTATCCATTTTTAGAGAAATAAGGTCCTTAAATCCGTGACAGTATACCTTTAATAGATGGAAAGGAGAGATTATACCTGTTTCACGCTTGTGAGGTTTACTAAACTATGGTATATCCCATCCTCCTACCATTTTTTTTTTGTAAGGAATTTCAGTTTGGTTTGAAGTAAGAAGAAAGTAAAAGTGTTTTGGAAATAGCAAAATGTTTGTTTTATGTATGTCTCTCTCTCTCTCTCTCTCTCTCTCTCTCTCTCTCTCTCTCTCTCTCTCTCTCTCTATCTATCTATATCTCTCTCTCTCTATCTCTCTGTGTGTGTGTGTGTGTGTGTGTTTGCAATTTAGAAAAGAATCGGCTCAGAAATAAATTACTTGTGGTAAATTCCAGTGTGAAAAAGGCGTTCCTTGTGGGAAGGACTATAGGTACACGCAGAAACACCGTGGACTACTCATTTAAGTATACTGGCGTAGGAAGCGGGGGGGGGGGGGGGGGGGGGGAAGGCAAGGGGCATGTGCCTCCCCAACTTTGTAGCAGCAGCGATGGTTATTATATATTTATACATGTATTTATATATACACATGTATATGTGTGTGTGTCCCCCACCTTTTGGCACCTTCCTACGCCCGTGGTATATACACATTGTGTATATCTATAGTCCGTTCTATCATTTGTATAAAAATGTTTTTTTTGTAAATAATTTCAGTTTGGTTTGACGTAAGAAGAAAAGTAAAAGTGTTTTGGAAATAACAAAAAAACCCACCCAAAAACAAACAAAAAAAAACCCAACTATTTTTGTGTGCAATTTACGAATCAATCGGTTCGGAAATAAATAACTTGTAGTAAATTCCATAGCATGAAAGGCGTTCTCCGTGGGACAGATCACCCCCACCCCCGCTTCGGAGCAGTTTCCTTTGATGTATTAAATACGCCTACTGAAACTGAATAACAAAATCCACGATATAGACTTTAGATCATTTGATATTACAAATCAGTTAAACAAAACAGGATAAAGTACATACTCATTTATAATAATAAATTTATTATTAGCATTTAATTAATTACCTGCATGTTCCTAATGATAATTTCATGATGAACCATAAACAACATTCTTGAAACCGATCTTGAAGTATGACGTCAACAACTCATTTATAGATAGCCTGATTCTCGTACACAAAAAGAAATCCTTTATAAATCGTCGTTACATTGACGGTGTTCAGTCCTCTTTGCCAAAAAAACAGAAATGACGTCATAAAAATAATACACGGCGTGTAGGCTAGTCAAGCAAACAAATTATGCTCGGCACACACCTGTCGATTAATGCCGTCTCAACAGACGCGTCGGCGTTAATCGGTAGGTATTTGCAGGGCAAAGACGCGGCAATAACATCTAATCTTCAGTTTTGCCCCGATTAGACAGTTGCGTTGGCTGGTGTTTGCAGGTGCACATTTTCAGACTACTGCCAACCTGACAGTCAAGGCGACGTTAATCGGTATGTGTGCGCCAAGCATTATTAAAAATTACTTAAAGAATACGACATAAAGTTTGTTTTGTTTAACGACACCACTAGAGCACATTGATTATTAATCATCGGCTATAATAGCAAATTTGAATCAAAAACTAAATAAATAAAATAAATCCTAAATAATTTTATGTGAATTATGGAATGCTGCTTTGAAGGG
The DNA here is from genome assembly GCF_016097555.1 of Gigantopelta aegis. Lineage (NCBI taxonomy): Eukaryota > Metazoa > Mollusca > Gastropoda > Neomphalida > Peltospiridae > Gigantopelta > Gigantopelta aegis. The sequence goes on along the minus strand of NC_054699.1, from coordinate 44,975,675 downwards.
ACTGTTCCAAGAGTATATAAAAAAAAGTGTATACATGTACTTTTTAAAGTTTTTTTTTTTTTTTTTACGACACCACTAGAGCACATTAATTTATCCATCATCGTTTATTGAATGTCAAACACTTGGTAGGCTAATTTTGATGTATAGTCTTAGAAAAGAGACTCGCTTCATTGTTCAATTAGTAGCAATTTAAAGGATCTTTTATATGCACCATCTTACCACCGTGTTTGGTATACCACTCGTAGTGCACTGGCTCTAGGGCCTCCACGAGTTCATAATATTGGACTCGAGTACTCGAGGGTCAAACTCGACCCGGACCCGAGTACCCGACACTTACACTAGATGATGATGAGATTAAAGAATAAAGTTAAATAGAATTATACATTTTAATTCCAGGGCTGAACATGGATGCCAAATCATGTCATTGTATTGCATTTAGAAACCAGTTGATATATTTAGTGTTATGTTGGATGGACGACCAGTTTAAAAAAAGAAACTAGCGCATGATCTTATAATTATTGTATCACTTATATCGTTGATTATCTAAGCCTGAAATTATTGTCCTACATTGTCCAGTGTATTATAATTGATTCCACCTTGTACGGGTACTCGAGTCCTGTGAACGGACTCGAGTCTTGCTAGACTCGACCCGTACTTGAGTACTGGAGTACTCGTGGAGACCCTAACTGGCTCGAATGAAAAATGGCCAATGGGCCCACCGAAGCATAAGCTTTTTTCTTTATGAAGTAAAATGCAGTCAGTGAATGCTATTTTAAATGAAATGGGAGAGATGGGGTGGTGGGTGCTGATAATAATAATAATAATAATAATAGTAATAATATTAATAGTAATAATAATTTTTTTTAATCTGGTAAATTAAATGATTTGGTTGTAATCTTTCAAGTTATATTTTAAAGCAAATTAAAGTCAATAAATAGTTTTCGCAGGAAGCTGCCAATGTACAACTTTTAGCCTGCACCTCTTCTTTAATTCAGTTTGTGTTTGCGCTTACATTGAATTAAGGTTGAAACCCGTTGTCCTCAGCTATCTGGGTTATCTCTCCAATATGCAGTGGGAACTTAATACACACCTCTATATACTCAGCTATCTGGGTTATCTCTCCAATATGCAGTGGGAACTTAATACATTGCATATACATGATTATGCGTTTTCTATCAATTTTCATTATGGCACAGGCTGTGACAAAACGACGTTGTTTCGGTGGAGCAGACGACATGGACCACCACCCTGTTGCATCACTGGTGGAGCTAAATCTTGTGCACCTAGCCTTGCCCGGTTTGTGGGGTATAAGTGCGTGAAAATGCATTGCATAAACGTCATTATGCTTTTTGGGTGTGGTTTTTAGTGTTGTTTTTTTGTACTTTTTTTGTTGTTGTTAATAGTGTTCGTTATGGCGACAGGCCATAGGGTAAACGATATCGTTTCGATGGGTCAGTCTGCATGGACCACTACTCATTACATTAAAAGTGCAGCCAGCGCTCATGTGAACCTTTTGTTACCTTGCCTTGTTCGTGCTCTCCCCACCCCACCTAAAAAATCCTTCCCATTATGCATTTAGGAGAACCGATTTGAAATTGTGACACGTAGATGTGTATCGATATAATGTGTTGTATGAAATACATTACGTATGTAATATTCTTTTCTTGTTTCAGGTGATCATTTTAGCGAGTGGTGATCGTTGTATCAATGCAGCTTGAAGAATATTTATGATGGACTGGTGTGACGATTTCTACGTATATGCTTTGCAAATGTTTTTCGTATTGACACCCATGATGAGGAAGGAAGGAAGGTAATGTTTTATTTAACGACGCACTCAACACATTTTATTTTTAAGGTTATATGGCGTCGACATATGGTTAAGAACCACACAGATATTAAGAGAGGAAACCTGCTGTCGCCACTTCATTGGCTACTCTTTTCGATTAGCAGCAAGGGATCTTTTATATGCACCATCCCAGAGTACATACCACGGCATTTGTTACACCAGTTGTGGAGCACTGGCTGAAACGAGAAATAGCCCAATGGGTCCACCGACGGGGATCGATCTTAGACCGACCACGCATCAAGCGAACGCATTACCACTGGGCTAACTCCCCCCCCCCCCCCCCCCCCGAGGAATGCCGTGATGTATTTGCCAATTGATTAATTCCATATGCTATAGATGATTTCAAAAGTACTTTATAGCTGTGGAATTGTTGAGTTGGTCCTTCTGATCTACCAGAATCATCGACTACTAGCTGCATGATGAACAGATGGAATATTTGAAATATTAACCACACACTATTTAGTGGTATTCACAACGTACGAGATCATTTGTCACGTGAAAATTATTATTAAAATACACCTTTAATGATCTATAAATTATTATGAAAGAAATGTAGAAACAAACCAAAAATCTTTGTTTCGTCATGTATTTGATATACATATTAATTCCATTGACCTCAATTTTCACAGAATTCGAACGCATTTTTCACATTTTCGTGAAATATGCTTTCACTATGTTCTAACCACGTACCTTAAAACGCATTTTTCACTTCCCATAAAACACCCTAAAACGATGACAAAATGTAGCGAAAACGCAGTTTTCACATAAACTCAATTAAAGATATATTATCACACCCTCTCCTCGGCTATATTCGTGCTTATATCGAATTAGATTCAAGAACGCTCTCCATGGGACACAAGCTAGCCGCCTAGTCTGATGATAACATTATTAGTATGTTAGAGGAAATCCGCTACCGCCACATAGGTTACTCATCTTCTTAACAGGGCAGGACGTTGAAAGGGATCTTTTATATGCACTTCTCCACAGACAGGAATGCACATACCACAGCCTTTGGCCAGTTGTGGTGCACTGGTTGGAATGAAAAAAACAACAAGAAACCCAATCAGTTAAATGGATCTACCGAGGTGGTTCGATCCTGTGACGGAAGCACCTCATGCGAGCATTTAACTGACCGACCTAAATCCCGCCCATTTCCAAAATTGGTTGTGCCCGACTTTTTTGTCACAGGTGAAACCCCGTTGATGAATACCGACCCTTATTACAGCCAAATAGAAAGAAAGAAAGAAAGAAACTCAACACATTTTATATACGGTTATATGGCGTCAGACATATGGCTCAGGACCACATAGATATTGAGAGAAACCCGCTGTTGCCACTTCATGGGCTATTCTTTTCGATTAGCAGCAAGGGTTCTTTTATATGCACCATCCCACAGGGTAGTACATACCACGGCATTTGATATACCAGTCGTGGTGCACTGGCTGGAATGAGAAATAGCCCAATGGGTCCACCGACGGGGATCGATCTTAGACCGACCACGCATCAAGCGAACGCATTACCACTGGGCTAACTCCCCCCCCCCCCCCCCCCCCCCCCCCCCCCGAGGAATGCCGTGATGTATTTGCCAATTGATTAATTCCATATGCTATAGATGATTTCAAAAGTACTTTATAGCTGTGGAATTGTTGAGTTGGTCCTTCTGATCTACCAGAATCATCGACTACTAGCTGCATGATGAACAGATGGAATATTTGAAATATTAACCACACACTATTTAGTGGTATTCACAACGTACGAGATCATTTGTCACGTGAAAATTATTATTAAAATACACCTTTAATGATCTATAAATTATTATGAAAGAAATGTAGAAACAAACCAAAAATCTTTGTTTCGTCATGTATTTGATATACATATTAATTCCATTGACCTCAATTTTCACAGAATTCGAACGCATTTTTCACATTTTCGTGAAATATGCTTTCACTATGTTCTAACCACGTACCTTAAAACGCATTTTTCACTTCCCATAAAACACCCTAAAACGATGACAAAATGTAGCGAAAACGCAGTTTTCACATAAACTCAATTAAAGATATATTATCACACCCTCTCCTCGGCTATATTCGTGCTTATATCGAATTAGATTCAAGAACGCTCTCCATGGGACACAAGCTAGCCGCCTAGTCTGATGATAACATTATTAGTATGTTAGAGGAAATCCGCTACCGCCACATAGGTTACTCATCTTCTTAGCAGGGCAGGACGTAGAAAGGGATCTTTTATATGCACTTCTCCACAGACAGGAATGCACATACCACAGCCTTTGGCCAGTTGTGGTGCACTGGTTGGAATGAAAAAAAAAAAAAAAAACCCAATCAGTTAAATGGATCTACCGAGGTGGTTCGATCCTGTAACGGAAGCACCTCATGCGAGCATTTAACTGACCGACCTAAATCCCGCCCATTTCCAAAATTGGTTGTGCCCGACTTTTTTGTCACAGGTGAAACCCCGTTGATGAATACCGACCCTTATTACAGCCAAATAGAAAGAAAGAAAGAAAGAAACTCAACACATTTTATATACGGTTATATGGCGTCAGACATATGGTTCAGGACCACATAGATATTGAGAGAAACCCGCTGTTGCCACTTCATGGGCTATTCTTTTCGATTAGCAGCAAGGGTTCTTTTATATGCACCATCCCACAGGGTAGTACATACCACGGCATTTGATATACCAGTCGTGGTGCACTGGCTGGAATGAGAAATAGCCTAATGGACCCACCGACGGGGATCGATCCCAGACCGACCGCGCATCGAGCGAGCGCTTTACCACTGGGTTACGTCCCGACCCCTACAGACAGTTTACTCATAATGAAAAACCAAATGTAATTTCAAAAATAACTCCTTGGCTATCACTAAGCTTAAGAAGTTACTTCATATTCCAAATAATTAACCTTCAAACATGGATCCAAAGTTTTGTTTAACGACACCATTAAAGCACATTGATTTATTAATCATCGGCTATTGGATGTCAAACATATGGTCATTTTGACACAGTCATAGAGGAAACCCGCTGCATTTTTCCATTAGTAACAAGGGATTTTTTATATGCACCATCTCACAGAGAGGATAGCACATACCACGGCCTTTGATATACCAGTCGTGGTGCACTGGGTGGAACGAGAAATAGATCAATGAGCCCACAGACAAGTATCGATCGTAGACCGACCGCGCATCAGACGTGCACTTTAAAACTGGGCTACGTTCCGCCCCAACACGGATCTATGCAAAACCAACAGGCGAACTCTATCGCGACAGTATACACAAAGGAGGTCACTGGATACTGCTACCGTATTAACACAGCGTAAATTTTACTTATGAATGTTAAATGAAGTAACAATAGAAATCTCAAGTTGGTGATGTAGTTTCTTGTATTGTACTTTCCAAACATGAAACGTGATTAATAAGTTAACAACATGGTGATACAGATAATATACAAGTCAGAGCTCTTGGGTGAATGACACACAGGTCTCCCGATAGAGTTGACATTGCTTATGTTACAAAACTGTCTCTCGGATCTTCCAGTAGAGTTTTGTGCTTTGTGAGAGAACTTCAAGGCGTGTGAACAGTTTCTGTTCTCCCCGAGTCTGTCTTTCATGGTCAAGGTCAAGGTCAAAGGGTTTTACGTGCACGTTCAGAGCAAGCTGTTGTAGCGCACGCCTGTCGTGGGCACAGGTGCCGGCCTTGTCCGGCCTCTCTGTCCAAGACAGGAAAGGTGGGGGGGGGGGGGGGGGGGGGGGGAGGAGAAGGGACCGTCTGCACTGGCAGGTGCAAGGGAGCACCAGCAGTCCGATTGAATCGGTAGCAGGCGGATGGGTTTTGGGGTGCTATGGAATTTTGAGTGGAGCGATTTACCAAAAGAGAAAAAGGTGCGCAGTTTTGTTGAGTGATTTGGCGCAATTTTGAACGGTCGGTCGAAAGGTAAAAATTGTCTTTCATGGGTAGATTATCCTTATTTATAAGACGCATACTAAACACGTATCTATGTAATATACAGTTGTCACGCAATACCCGTGGCAACAATTAAATTGCATTGTATTATATTGCTGTTACATATTTAATTAGTGCTTGACACTAATTGGTTTGATTGGCATGTCACTACGTGGATACCATGGCAGACGTCAGATTACCAATTACCTAATTGTAATTAATACACATGTAAAAATAAAGATATAATCCGTATTGTTATAAAGTTGAAGTTTAGCACTGTGACAGTATGGTGATTTCTGGAACAGTCCCAAGAATTAAAGTAAAATTGTTAAGAAAAACGCTTCAAAACCTTTATTCCTGAGTAATGTATCAATTAGTGAAAACAAACTGCAAAACAAACTATAAATAAGTATTTATATCATTTTAAAGGGGTATACTACAAAATCAAATCCCATAGACGACAATAGTAACATATGTGGCTAAAACTCCTACCTGCTGCGTATCAATCAACATTAATGCCACAGATATAAATACTACCACCCCTCACCCTTAAAGTGAATCAGAAAACAAATGGGTAAATTGCCACGAAAACTTGATCTATAACAGTACATGATAAAACTATTCACAATATCTCGAGGCATTGTGCGGGAAAAAAACATAATCTGGAAAACTATATGTTGGACCGGTAGGGGAACCTATAGTCCATTCTGGTTGGACCGGTAGGAGACTAAATAAAGAGACAGGACAGACAGAAGGACCGAGATTATACCCAAGTCCCCTCCGACTGGACCGGTAGGGGAACCTACATATAGTCCCCTCCGGTTGGACCAGTAGGAGACTAATAGAGAGTGAGAAAGATCAAGAACTACAGTTTGGTTAATGGTAGGGAAACCTATATAGTCCCCCTCTGGTTGGACCGGTAGGGAAACCTATAGTCCCCTCCGGTTGGACCGGTAGGAGACCAATAGAGAGTGAGAAAGATCAAGAACTACAGTTTGGTTAATGGTAGGGAAACCTATATAGTCCCCCTCTGGTTGGACCGGTAGGGAAACCTATAGTCCCCTCCGGTTGGAATGGTAGGAGAACCTACATATAGTCCCCTCCGGTTGGACCAGTAGGAGAACCTACATATAGTCCTCCGGTTGGACCAGTAGGAGAACCTACATATAGTCCCCTCCGGTTGGACCGGTAGGAGAACCTACATATAGTCCTCTCCGGTTGGACCAGTAGGAGAACCTACATATAGTCCCCTCCGGTTGGACCGGTAGGAGACTAATAGAGAGCGAGAAAGATCAAGAACTACAGTTTGGTTAACGGTAGGGAAATCTATATAGTCCCCCTCTGGTTGGACCGGTAGGAGACTAATAGAGAATGAGAAAGATCAAGAACTACAGTTTGGTTAATGTTAGGGAAATCTATATAGTCCCCCTCTGGTTGGACCGGTAGGGAAACCTATAGTCCCCTCCGGTTGGAACGGTAGGAGAACCTACATATAGTCCCCTCTGGTTGGACCAGTAGGAGAACCTACATATAGTCCTCCGGTTGGACCAGTAGGAGAACCTACATATAGTCCCCTCCGGTTGGACCGGTAGGAGAACCTACATATAGTCCTCTCCGGTTGGACCAGTAGGAGAACCTACATATAGTCCCCTCCGGTTGGCCCGGTAGGAGACTAATAGAGAGCGAGAAAGATCAAGAACTACAGTTTGGTTAATGGTAGGGAAATCTATATAGTCCCCCTCTGGTTGGACCGGTAGGAGACTAATAGAGAATGAGAAAGATCAAGAACTACAGTTTGGTTAATGGTAGGGAAATCTATATAGTCCCCCTCTGGTTGGACCGGTAGGGAAACCTATAGTCCCCTCCGGTTGGACCGGTAGGAGACTAATAGAGAGTGAGAAAGATCAAGAACTACAGTTTGGTTAATGGTAGGGAAATCTATATAGTCCCCCTCTGGTTGGACCGGTAGGGAAACCTATAGTCCCCTCCGGTTGGACCGGTAGGAGAACCTACATATAGTCCCCTCCGGTTGGACCGGTAGGAGACTAATAGAGAGTAAGAAAGATCAAGAACTACAGTTTGGTTAATGGTAGGGAAACCTATATAGTCCCCCTCTGGTTGGACCGGTAGGGAAACCTATAGTCCCCTCCGGTTGGAACGGTAGGAGAACCTACATATAGTCCCCTCCGGTTGGACCGGTAGGAGAACCTACATATAGTCCCCTCCAGTTGGACCGGTAGGAGACTAATAGAGAGCAAGAAAGATCAAGAACTACAGTTTGGTTAACGGTAGGGAAATCTATATAGTCCCCCTCTGGTTGGACCGGTAGGAGACCAATAGAGAATGAGAAAGATCAATAACTAGAGTTTGGTTAACGGTAGGGAAATCTATATAGTCCCCTCCGGTTGGACCGGTAGGAGACTACTAAAGAGACGGGTCAGACAGACAGACAGAATGACGGAGATGAAACCCTAGTCCCGTCCGGTTTGGGACTAATAGAGAGAGAGGGAGAGAAAGATCACAAACCACAAGCATACAGAACTTGGCACAAAGCACACGAAGAATGATGAGTGCTGTTGGAAAGAATCGTTGCAGGATTACCAACATGAATACAAACAATTTGGTCACCAGAGATGGGACAGACAGAGAGGAAACCTATAGTCCACTCCGGTTGGACAAGTGGGGGACTAATAGAGAGAGTGAACGGTCACAAACTACAAGCATACAGAACAGAATGATGAGGGTGCTGTTGGAACGAATCGTTGCTGGATTGCTAACATGAGTATCAACAATTTGTGAATGGTAGGGGAACTTATAGTCCCCTTCGGTTGGACCGGAAGGGGACTACTAAAGAGGACAGACAGACAGAGAGAGAGAGAGAAAACCTATAGCCCCCTCTGGTTGGACAGGAAGGGGAACATATAGTCCCCTCCTGTTGGACCGGTAGGGGACTAAGAGAGAGAAAAAGAGAGAGAGAGAGAGCGAGACAGACAGACAAACAGAGAGAGAGAGAGAGAGAGAGAGAGAGAGAGAGAGAGAGAGAGAGAGAGAGAGAGAGATTGAGAGAGAGAGGGGGTCACAAACTACAAGCATATATCTGCATCTCCATACCTCTGACAACACTCACCATGGAAGTCAGAATTGATTTGTAACAGTACATGGTAAAGCTATACACAAAATTTCATCTCAATATCTCGAGGCTTTGTGGAAAAAACCCATCAAGAAAACTATATGTGGGACGGACGGACAGACATAGACAGAGAGATGAAACCTATAGTCCCCTCCGGTTAAACCAGTAGGGGACTACTAAATAGACAAAACAGATGGACAGAGAGGAAACCTACTGTCCCCTCCAGTTGGACAAGTAGGGGAACCTATAGTCCCCTCTGGTTGGACAGATAGGGGAACCTATAGTCCCCTCCGGTTGGACAGGTAGGAGAACCTAGTCTCCTCCGGTTGGACAGGTAGGGGAACCTATAGTCTCCTCCGGTTGGACAGGTAGGGGAACCTATAGTCTCCTCCGGTTGGACCGGTAGGGAAACCTATAGTCTCCTCCGGTTGGACAGGTAGGGGAACCTATAGTCTCCTCCGGTTGGACAGGTAGGGGAACCTATAGTCTCCTCCGGTTGGACAGGTAGGGGAACCAATAGTCTCCTCCGGTTGGACAGGTAGGGGAACCTATAGTCTCCTCCGGTTGGACAGGTAGGGGAACCTATAGTCTCCTCCGGTTGGACAGGTAGGGGAACCTATAGTCTCCTCCGGTTGGACAGGTAGGGGAACCAATAGTCTCCTCCGGTTGGACAGGTAGGGGAACCTATAGTCTCCTCTGGACAGGTAGGGGAACCTATAGTCTCCTCTGGTTGGACAGGTAGGGGAACCTAGTCTCCTCCAGTTGGACAGGTACGGGAACCTATAGTCTCCTCCAGTTGAACAGGCAGGGGAACCTATAGTCTCCTCCGGTTGGACCAGTAGGGGAACCTATAGTCTCCTCTGTTTGGACAGGTAGGGGAACCTAGTCTCCTCCGGTTGGACAGGTAGGGGAACCTATAGTCTCCTCCAGTTGAACAGGTAGGGGAACCTATAGTCTCCTCCGGTTGAACAGGTAGGGGAACCTATAGTCTCCTCCGGTTGGACCAGTAGGGGAACCTATAGTCTCCTCTGTTTGGACAGGTAGGGGAACCTAGTCTCCTCCGGTTGGACAGGTAGAGGAACCTATAGTCTCCTCCAGTTGAACAGGTAGGGGAACCTATAGTCTCCTCCAGTTGGACAGGTAGGGGAACCTATAGTCTCCTCCGGTTGGACCAGTAGGGGAACCTATAGTCTCCTCCGGTTGGACAGGTATGGGCACCTATAGTCTCCTCTGGTTGGACAGGTAGGAGATTAATAGACTGATATACAAGATGAAGATAAGACGGTGATTTCAAATGGATTTGGTGTAGCATATGAAGAACTAGCAAGCAGTTGACAGAGATTCGATGCGTTCTTGTGAAAAAGAAAATATTATAACAAATGGGGTATGGCGACTTAATGACTACAAAGTCATGAAAGTTTAGTAGATCTCCAGTATTACAGTATGTCTCATGGTCAAACACAGGTAGTGAATCCCCCCAAACAAATTCCGTTACCAGTTAGTTTTTGTGTTCAGGACATACTAGGGCTTCTAAAAAACATAATGTAGTAGAGTTGTGTGGCGATATTACAGTATGATACTGCATGTCATGTGGTTCAGTAGATCATGATCTGCAATTTTGTTATATAATACATGCCACTGATGCATGTGTGGGCATTTTTATGGTACTCTCAAACACAGGTGACAAATGTGTAGTGGATCTCCATTTTTTCACTATTACCATATGTATCCCATGGCCTAGTAGGTATACCTGTTTTCTATGTTATATGTTAAGTCATTATCTATTATAGTGCATAATTATGTAGATTAGTTGACCTTTGAATTCTCCCACTGCATAGTAATTCAGTTCCTATGCACAATTCAGTAATGTTTGACCCCACTGGCTGTTTGATAAATAATTCATTTTCTATATGTACAATTTAGTAAATTACTTTTGCTCGTTCATTGTTTTTGTTATCTCAGTTCCTATAGTCTCAGTTTAATAGGTTATTTTACCAATAATCACAGGTGATTGTTTGATAATAATGTTAACTAGTTTCTAATACATGAACCAGCTGAAGGCTTTCGACAATTTTTCGTCCTCGATGGACCTGTACATCTTGTATGCATTTGGTTCCAGCCTCACGACGTCATCGAGATAACGGATGCGCGAGCGCTTGCCATTTATCTTTATGCCGTGGTGCAAGGCTTGTCTGTTGAGGGTTCCTCCCTTCACGGTGAACACCCACATGGTCTTGTGTTCTATGTCGGCCTCGCCCACAGAACTGAAGCGGAGATAGTCTATCACACAGCCGAGTTGAGACTCAATGGCGTCCTTTACGTCCTCGGGGCTTGCGGTCACCCTGCTTAGGGTGAAGCACAGAGCACCATTTGTGGCAAAATTAGTGTTCATCCATATTGGTCGTAGTTTGGTGCTTTTCTTTCTTTCCACTTTTGTAATTTCTGGTTTTAGGCCAAGCACGACTGGTTTGCAAGGCCGTTCTAGGAAAGATCTGAAAAGTAATTTAAAAAAAAGAAAAGTGCTATGAAATAAGTTATATTTCAGTGAACTAAGATGGACTAGCATGTAGTCTAAGTAAGTTTAAAGATGACTCTAGAGATGCATGCGGAAGTTACAATTATGAATCTCTAGTATTTTATTAATTTTTAAGTCACATCCATTCATAATTAAAACTGACCTTTTGGTCTTTTTACCCTTCCAACTCCTCCAACACAGACAAAAATCAGCATTTGTAGAAGCTATTACATTAATACTATAGTGTGCCTGTAGGTGACAGTGATGTCAGAAAAACAGCATCTATATATAGCCACTAAGGTCTCACTACACAGATGTCATCTGCCATTGAAACCTATGTTAAATTGCCCAACTTCAAATGGAGATTGCCAATAGAACGGGTTCTTGTTGGCACTAACAACATACATAACTTGTGTCACATTTAGGAACTATAGTGGACCGTGATGAATGAACTCTCACCAGGAAGTGATCTGTTTAGTGAGACCTAAGGCTGTAGCACTTTTATTATCAGTAGACACATTGATGTTTTTATGCACCTTTGCCTGCCTGATGGCAACATGAACATACCATGACAAGGACAACCCACACCTATTTTACAAAAAAAAGCACTACTTTTGCATGGGTTGAAATTACCACCAAAACAAGTTACACCTGTTTACAACACGTTCAACAGAATCAAGCATTTAACCAGTGACTTAGTTACATATGTTTGAAAACTAGATAGTCTCCCCTGTCAACTTCAGTCCAATAGTTGCCACATCAAAGCGGTCTACCATGAGATACAGCAGACTACATGCGCAGATATATTTCGATAAATTAATGGAAAATGCTATAGCAGAGTAGACATGTAGATCTATACGCATTGATTTAAAACAAAACAAAAAACCCTTCGCTAATCATGAAATGAGACTCCGTTTGTGGCCAAAGAAATCATGTAGGAAACTTCACGCCTGTAACTTACTTGTAAGCGATGTTCTACAGCTGTTGGCGAAAATTAAACGGTTCCACCGACAGCATAAATGTTAGACACGTTCCCTTCATTCATTTTCATAAAATATAAACTAAACACGAATAGGACAATTCCTTCCAATTTAACTAAATGATCCGTAAAAATGCACAGCAGCTAGAGGAAATGGCGTCGCTTATCAAATTTAAGCTACTGTCACACCTTGCCGGATAGCGTTAACGGACGTCCGACGGAGCGAAAGAAAATTATCCGGTGGTGAAAGTCGTCTCAGTTGCTGCTCAAGGCCCTTTGAACTGAAGAACACCTGATATTTAATGGATAAAACGCACAATCACCGCACAATCACCGGACAATTACCGGCCACTGTAACGGACATTACCATATGAATAACGGAAAAGATCCGGTCAAAACGAAAGCGGAACGTATGAAAAACTGACAAAACGTCTTTGTACAGGTCACGTGACGGACAAAATGGGTATAAATAGTCCGGTGAATTGAACACAGGGTGCACATATCATCAGGCTCCAGTTGGCTCAACACCTCTCTCCAAAATGACCACGGGGAAGTCCGGAAAGGCTGGGAAGGGCAAGGCCAGGGCACGGAAGAAGGCTGCCAGGACCCCCTCTCCTCCCTCTGACAGTGGGGCAGAATGGGCCTCCGCCCTAGAGGCAGTTGCAGTTACAGACGAGGATGCACCTCCAGAAGTCTTAAAAGCCCATGATGAGCCACAGGAAGAACCCTTTCTAAGCCTGAAGGGGTCCCTGCAAGGTCAGTCTCTCCCACTCCCAGCCATTCATCAGTTTCATCACATAAATCAAAGTCGAAGCCCAAGAAGTTTTGCCGCCTACGAAATGAGCAGGAAGAAGGCCAAGTCCTGGATGGGTTGTGAAGCATCGGGGGGGGGGGGGGGGGGGGGGAGGAGGATCCTCATGAAGTTGACAAATGCCTTCTGGTCTTCTCTCCGCAGCTCAGGAGTTGGTCATAAAGACCAAACTATCGCCACCTCTCAAGGCCCAGCCATGCCCTAGACCACCATCTCCGCTTCCCCCTTCTCCTCCGTCTGTTCTCTACATGGGCATAGACGTTGAGATTGGCCTCTAGCAGGTCAGTCTGTGCCTGGATCAGGGCCACTTGATACTGCAGGCAGTCTCACACGACACTCCATCATGCAGGTCCTCACGGTCCCAGAAGGTCTTGAGGGGGCGAGACAGGGAAACCACATTATATACCCCGGTGGATGTACGTCGCTGTCCGTTTCGGACCCAGTGAAGACCTGTTGCATGTACGGTACTTATACTGTACTTTTCCTGAAGTTGTCAGTTTTGTCCTGTGGACCACGTTACACATCCGTTATTCATCAGTTCCCATGCGTTCCTTATCAGGTAATCCTCCACTGAACATGCGGTACACCTCCGGTTCATCCAATGCATGTCAGGTAGTAGTCCGGCCGCGAGTCACATCCACCAGACATCAACGAATGCGAACTGACAAGTACAGGACGAGGAACACACGAGTTCCGCAAAAAAAATGCATACACAGCGCACAACAACTGTACAACATGCAGACGCCTTTGCCCGGTGGAGTCCGTTCCAAGTTTTGTGCATGCACAAAACTTTCCGCCGGATTGAACGGACCTCGCCGGACTTTGCCTGACAAGGAACGCATTTGCCAAACAACAAAAGGACAGGAAACGCATGTGAACGTAGAAGTCGGTAAGTTTGCTGAGAGATGTGCACCATCTTGTCACTGTAACATGGGTAGTAGGTCTTTCAGACTACTAACTGAAGACCATCAATAATGTATTTATTTTTCAAAATCAAGGATTGTTTTAGTACCCTCCCCCATGTACATTTTTGTACATTTGATCATTACCGCCCCCCCCCCCCCTCCCCCCCTTACAAGCTCAGGTGTACATTGCTGTTCCACACTGAAAAGTACATCCGATAACTATTAGGAGCATAAATTGCATCCATCACCACTATAAAAACAATTAATTTTGGTGTATGTACACACTCCTCTTGTCATGCTCGACCACTCCCCCAACAGCCTGTTACAATACAGCAAATACTAATGTCATAAAAAGGGTATCACCCCTTGTATCACCAGGATCTGCATGTGTAACATACTGACATGTCTCTGCATAATAGAAAAGCCTTGAAACATTTTAACACCATTTCTTGCAGCGACCTAAATGGAATTTTCGACATGTATTAATGGCCCCAGTGGCCCAGTATATTTTCTAGCACCAACCAATGAACAAAAACATTTCGTCACAGCAGCCAAAGGAACGTGGACAATGAAAGACACCTGCCAGGTCCAAGACTTCAAGACATCGCATGGGCATCCAGTTATCAAAACGGTTTTTTCCAGCGTCAAAAGCAAACCACGGCTATACAAATATTCAGTTTCACATATGTTGCTTCTATGGACAGAACCAAGAAAACTGTCTATTCTGTGTATCTGGATCTTAGAATGTCAGTGGATCCAGAAAATCCATTTAGGAGGGCCCCAATGACATGAGGCGAAATGCCAATGGAACTTTGGGGGGGGGGGGGGGGGGGGAGGTTTGGAAAGGGTCGTAAAAAAGAGAAAATTAATATATAATAACATTAATACTGTCGCAAAATGTAGGGGGGGGGGGGACACCCAGACCCCCCTAGATCCTCCTTAGAATGTCCTTCAGTGGCAGCATCCCCTACTTAAAGCAAAATGTGTCTGTACTTGACAAGTAATGTAATAAAGCCTGGAACAGTCTTCCTTCAAGAAAGATGCTGTTGTTCTCTGGATTTATTATAAACTTGAGGTCATTTGAAGAAAAGATTATCCATCTTGAACTAATTCCATTTTATAATTACTGTTTTGTAATAAGCATCTGGATGGATTAAAATGCTATCACGTGATCTAAAAAAAAACCCCGTTCATTCTTCCATGAACGTGAAAACTGCACTTTTTTGGTAAACAAATAAAAACAGAATGTTATTACCGGAACTACTTTGTCACGGGGATCCTATAATACCCGTAACTGAATAAAACACGATTATCCAAATATCTCTCCCAACTGTATATCTATTAGATCTCTCTGTAACAGGCAGTTATACCCGCGTGGCTCGTCTAGGTATGATCAGAGATAAGATCTTATATAAAGTATATATTATTATAGCACGTTTAGTTCACTAGAAAACACGACAAAAACACAATACACTTTGGAATCTGTATTAACCTACGCTGACAAATGTACTGCCGCAGTAGTTAATTAACAACAACAAATAATAACAACCCAGAACTGATCACTTAATTAATCTCTAGGTGTCTAGTTTACACAATATTGTAATCACTTCACCGTGACACAACACCTACATGTGTGATAATTGAGAAACGCTTCCAGGGGAACTTAATTAGTAAAGGAATTACAACTCTATTCCTAACTGGTTAATTTTTAATTAACCCTTACTACTTATTCAGTAACGTGTGATAATTGAGAAACGCTGCCAGGGGAACTTAATTAATAAAGAAATTACAACTCTATTCCTAACTGGTTAATTTTTAATTAACCCTTAACTACTCATTCAGTAACCTTGTAACACAGAATTAATACTAGTACCTATCACAATAAAGACAATAACATACAGTTTACCTAGGTCCTCTAGGATGACTGGTTAAGCTTTAATAATTAGAACAGTGAGCCTACAGTCTACTGCGTCAGATTACTGGCAGCACCGTCTAAATAATATTGGTATAATACAGTATTAAAATATTTAAAGTCACATCAATCACATCAAGGTTATACACAGAGCAGAAATAAAATATTTACCAGTCCGGACGGACGCGTTCCCTGGAAGCCTTCCAATATGTTTCTCCCTGATATCTCTAAAACCCTAGCTATTTATTATAAAACCCGAATATCGCCTGGGGGTACATCGCGGCACCGAATACCTACAAGTGATATTTCCACAGCGACCAAGACGGGAATTTTCCGTAGATGGTCAGACTTGCTGACGCCTAGTTCGCCAGCAATACCCCGAACGAACCGAAATAGCGGAGGTATTACGTAACTACTGGCCACATGGCCTTCGCACGTGGGCTGGGTGTGTATTAGGCACATCTCGACCACGGTCGCGCAGAGGTATTACGTAACAAAGTGCCCAACTGGGCTTAAGTGCATATTGGAACTGCACACGGCCCTCTAAAACAATTAATATTGCCACAGGCGAAAATTAAATTAAGAGCATGTTCCGTCACATACTTTTTATCAATTACGTCAACAACGGAATCCCCGAGGATTCCATTGTTTCTATTTTTATCCCAATATTGTCTGCACTGTGAGTGACAGTGACAATTCAAGCTTTAAACGATTCCGGTTTTGAATTGAGACACATAATGTATATGACAGGCCACAAAAACGAAGCATCTATTAGAAGTTATAGCAGAGAATGCTCAACAAATCAGCAGAGAGACATGAGCGCAGCTCTGTCGCATTTGACAAAAACACCAAATCGACAACTTACACGCGCGAAAACACATATGCCTTCGTCTTCGTGTACAATTACGCGACCTGTCCTTTACGAGAATAAAATCACACAATCACAAACTTCCTCTGAAATCCACACACACAGTAACAGTGAAACCACTTTATCCCTTTCAAGCCAGTCTTCACTTTTCATTAGCCTAATTCAACTTTTGACAACTGCAATTTTAATATACTAATTGATAAATCTTCTAAATAATTTGACGCTCTCCCTTATGTTAGTTCAAAATTCTTACTCTAACCGCTTTACAACAAATCTTCCATTTAAATATATAGATCGTTCAATTCTTAATTATCGTGTGATATTTTTGAAAATAGAAAAAATGTTTGTGATCATATGTTCAGTTATTTTAAATTTTATAAAGCGCTACGCCATTCTGATATCATACAGTGTGTAAAATGGTTTTGGTGCTTATCATCGCATGAACGTCAAAAATATAACGTCATCACATTAGCGGCTTTTTTTCCCTCGTGTGTGTCAACCAGATGTGAGTCAACGGGGAGTGGAAAATTCCACGGCGTTTGAAACGTGTCCATATATGGTCATGGCGTGGGAACATCCCAGAACGTGTTCAGACATGTCTTGACCTCGCGATAGCGTGGGACGCTACCGTGGGGCCTATGAAAAAAAACAAATTCAGAACGCTTGCCATTCGCTCAGTGACACTGCTAGAGAGAAGACGTATACAGTTGATGAATGATACTTACGATATATAATATTATATATAAAATGGCATCGAGATATAACAAAAACACTACAGAGGGCCTTGTCAAAAACAAAGAAAATGAAACGGATGCAAACTAGACCTTGGCGGTAACGTCTACGTCGTGGCTAAACTGTGGAAGGGGGAAATTGCCATTCACGTTCGTCAGTTCGACGAGGACCGTGGAAAACATTTTCCCATCAAGAAAGGCATTTCTCTGACGATGAAACAGTGGTTGGAACCGGCCACCTTCAAACGAGAATTGAGTGTACCGCAGCATCTCGGTGGGAACGTCTACGTCGAACGTAATTATGCCGGGGTGGATATTCGTCAGTGGTGGTATTGTGATCAAGAACTGAAACCCTCCCGTCGCGTCGTTCGACTGACTGCCGAACAGTGGAAAGAGCTCCAGAAATGCTTTGACACTATCTACGACTTTGTGCCGGAACTGAGAGACATCATACCGTGTCACCAAGATCATGAGAATCTGATCGATGCCATAGAGTGTTCGGAATGCAACCCGAGATATTAGACGTGTCCAGACATGCTCGGTGACGTCACGGGAAAAAACCCAGGACGTGTTTGGACATGCTCAGACACTGTGTATATAAACCTTAGATTTAGAACTGTTCGTCATTCTTCAGTCGACCGTTGTAAAGTGAAGATGTGTGCTCCAGAGATGGCATCGGGATATTCGAGAATGGACAGCAGCAGTAACAGCAGTTGTAGCAGCGGTGACGATGTCTTGTAATGCAAATGTTCCAAAAGACACACGACCAAATGCAAAATAGTGGTTACCAAACCAGAAGAACATTTCACGGGTCAAATGGACGCTGCTCGTGAACCTGGTGAAATTGTGGATGAAGAACCCATGGATCAGACGGATGCTGCTCCAGAATATAAAATGGACTCGGCTCCCTACGATGACGCCTATGACGAATGGGATGGACTTTCGAGACATGCCATCGTCCCGAATGAGAGGATTCTACAGACGACTCTACACATTTGGTCGGTGGCCCCTCCAGTTGAGACAGAGACCGAGGGAACTCGCCAAGGCCGGTTTCTTCTACACGGGAGACCACGATGCCGTCATCTGCTACTGTTGTGGACTATGCGTCTACGGATGGCAGAAGATGGACGATCCAGTGATGGAACATTATAGACTGTCCCCGAGATGTCCCTACATTAAGAATGTGTTCAGACATTAAACACGTGTGTGCTACTTTTCGTTTTGTAAAATAAACATGTGAATAACACGTTTTGTTTGTTATTAATGTAAGGGTGGCCCTGAGCCGTGCATAAGTTATTCTTTGGGATGGGGGGGGGGGGGGGGGGGGCATGGACCATACGTATCACACAAAATTTAATCTTTGTGCGCATGCGCGAAATTATAGAGAGTATAAATAAAGGGGTAGTGGGTAACATCGTCATTTGAAGTAGAACCTTCAGAGAAGCAACATGTCAGATCAATACAAGTTGTACATTCCTGACGCGGACAAGTGGACCCGCTTTTACAAGTTGCAAGCCCAAGGCAAACTTCAACCTCATTTTCCAGTGCAACGTGGTGGGAAAAGTCAGATGATGTACAGTGTGGATCGATGTCTAGAACTCTACGATCCCACTTGGAAAAAAGAAAAAGAGGAACTGAACAAGCCCCTGACACCTAAAGTCGTCATGGTCTCCCTAACGCAACGGGCGGTAGAACTAGCCAAGGCCGAGCAAAAACGGAAACGAGAACAGAGTGGCGTGGAACAGAAACGACGAGAGCAGGCTGGCACGAGTCAAAAACGGCACAAGCATTTCTGAGAAGACTATAAAAGGGACGTGACAGTTTCACATATTTGACATATTTGACATTAGTAGAAATGCACAAGCGAAGGTTTTTGGTCAATTAAATCAGTGTAGAATCGATGAATGGTATTTCGTCGTTGTTAACTGCACAAATCACTGTAGGAGATTATCCATTCAAATATCACTGGAAGAGAAATGTCCAACAGTCAGCCGACTAATGAATGGATAATCTTGCAACAGCAAGAATCAATTCTTTGGCAGTAATTTCGTCATTGGTGTAGCGTCTCCAAATGGCAAAGAATTCTCCCTGCCGGGTCCTATGCTTCAGCCGTTGCATTATTCCATATACCCCTGAGCGTGCTGTAACCTCACCGTGGTACAGGGGTGTAACATTCTCTTTGAGAATGGCCAATACAGCCCAAATTGAAATTTTGAGTAAAAGTCAGTATCTATCTGTGATATTTGTATTTTTGCACAATTCTTTACACTGTTTTTATTTAAATCTTGAATTTTTATATTAATGTTGATCATCACCTTATTTGTTTGCATTACCATAGTTTGACACCCAATAGCTGATGTATTTTTCGTGCTGGGGTATCGTTAAACATTCATTCATTTATGCATTCATTCATTCATTCATTCCGTCCATACAGGTAGTTAGCGGTGCAGCTTTGAAATAAGGCGTGTTGTTTTAGACGCTACTGGATCCAACTTGGTGAAACAAGCTTAAGCAGTAATGAGCCTGCATTGCTAATTACTTCACGATATCACAATAGAGTACACCTGTACACTTAATTGGTAAAGCAAACAGAAACCATACAAGTTGAAAGGGAAGGGCTAAAGATTATCTTTCCTGGGCATATTGTACTAAAAACATCCTACGACATGTAGCGTGAAAGGCATACATTATAGAAACAAATAATAACCGAATAAATAGAAACACCAAAGAATTATGTCTGCAGAGCATTGTTACAAAAACATCTACCAAGCGTAATCTAATGCAATATAATTTATTTTCACCTTTGTAAATTTATGACACAGCAAAAAAAATAGGAGGTAAAATATATCTAATAATTTATTTAGCCCCCACGTACATGTAGTACACATTATTTAGGCCGTGGACGAAATGTACTGGGGAAATAAAAACCCAGTGGACGAATCGTCCGAAACTGATTTTGTGTAGTGGACGAATCGTCTCGAGTTCCTCAGTGGATGAATTTTCAGTGGACGAATTGTCCAGTGGACGAATTGTCCAGTGGACGAATCGACTGCATCCCGTGAATATCATGAATAGAAGGTCATGTCCCATATGTGCAAAGACTTATTCCAAACAATGGAACATGATACGGCACTGGGAAAATGTACATGTTTTACCACAAGGAAGACTAGCTCCGGCTCTGGCTCCTCTGGCTTCTCTGGCTCCTCCGGCTCCGGCTCCTATGGCTCCTGCTTTCCTAATCCATCGCTTCACCATGACTGTGTCGGAACCCACGTCGTGTGGAAAGACTTATTTGGTATACAAACTGCTGAGGGACGGTAAAATATACCCACCTCCCCAGCGCATCATCTGGCTCTACAAACGATTTCAACCCCTCTATGATACTGGAAGGATCTGACATTTTAATGATTTTATTATATTAATGTCGGTAAACAGTATTACAGAATAGTTGTGTATAATAATTGATATGGTATACACATCAGTTACAAAACTGAGTAGTTGGTTAATTACGTAATTTGTTTATTTAGCTGTATGTATGATGCTATTAGTAAATGTTAACTTATGGGTCAGTTTACACACAGTGCGATTTCGTCATGGGGCGAAAAGGAAACTTCATAACTTTGAACATTTGTTGTGATATTTACGCGTGACAGTTATTATTCGAAGGACAGTTACCTGAAAAGACATGTTTGTAATTGTTTGCCAACAGAGGAACAGAGGATTCCACATCATATTGTCCGTGGTGAAGATGAGTAAACTGTGGGAAGACACATGGCCTCAGATTACAGTTATCTTCCCATTTGGTTGTCCAAAATCCGGAAGTTTCACCGCGCAAGTAGTCTGCTGTTTGACTGTGATTATTTCATGGCAGACAGCTATGAAGTGGCAACTGTTTGACTGAAGTGACAGGGGATAGCATGTAGTTTGTAAACATGTGTAACTTGTTGACATTGAAGACTTGTTTGTGGTAATTCCGGCCCATGCAAAAGTAGTGCTTTTTGTGTAAAATGGGTGTACTCCGGCCTGGTTTAGAGGGTGTGTCTGTTTAAACCAATATGCTGGGAGAAAGAGCTGGACAACAGGGGTTGTCCTTTTCAGGGTATGTGTCCCCCATGCAGGCAAAGGTACATACAAAACTTCACGGGCCTGCTGATATTAATAAAAATGTTATAGCCACTAAGGCTATATAGAAACATATAGCGAAATTAATTGTGGTCTGAGGCCTGATATAGTTCACACATTACACCGGTTAAATGCTTGATTCTGATGAAAGTATTATAACCAGAGAGGTGAAATTACACAGACTGATTGTGCATACCACAAGGAATATGAAAACTAATTTATTTATTTTCTAAATATTTTATTAAATTAAAAAAACATTTTTTTTGAATTTATTAAAAATTAAAATTAAAATTTTCAACTTTTAAATTTCAGTATCCTCCAAAATAGCATAAAATGACCTCTGATGTTACTACAGGTTGTTGCAATATTTTTTAACAGTTTTGAGCTAATAATGTGGTAAAAAAGAGCAAAAGTTGGATTTTGTTAGTCAATATTGAGATTTTAATTTTTTTTACATATTGAATTTTAATGAGTTTCTCAATTATTGCAATTGGACAGAAGATCTAAATATAATGAATATATCACTACTAAATGTAATTAAACACTTTAAATAAATAGTATACAGTTTTTAACAAGATTAAGTACTCTAATAATACATTTCACCTACATTTATGTAAATTACACACTTCAGTCATTTTTCAAAAATGGTCTTTTATCCTTAGAAAATCTAATAGGCTAATATTCTATGCTGTCTGAATGTATTTATTGTGTTCAGTAATCAGATGCTGGTATACTTGTCAAGTTTATTGCAGAAAATGTGCCAAAAAGGTTAACATTTGGCTTGTAATACATATGGCAGAATAATCCATAATGCATATTCAGTGGTCATTACTACAAACATCCTTCCAATCAAGAAATACTACACTGAGGTATCCCAGACACTGGCACGTGACTACACTTGTTAACAGTTATCACTGGAAACTGAAAAATATGGTGCAAGTACCTCTTGGTAGTATTTATATCAGCATTTTGTGACAAAATCTTCATTTTCAAAGTTGTTGTCAACAAAAAAAATATTATGGTGTATACCTAAGTAATATCTGTAGGGCATATTCATATTAATATGCATTTATATGGACTGTTTTGTCTTTTACAAAGTGGCTACATGTCTAATACAGTAAATGAAGTAGATTAAGTAAATACAGCAGGTCAAAATTGAATATGAGGCCTATCATGTCTAATTTTCCCTGAAATTAGTGTGTAAACATTTGTTGCAAATGGCCCCAATTTTGTGACTTTCACCATCCCTCTGACACATTTCTAATAATGTATCATGAATTCAGTCACCATATCTTTACTAAGCCTCCACTTATCATATCTAAAATGCAAAATTTTACAGTTTTAGATTTTTTTGTTTTTCAAAATTTAAATTTAAGTTTAATATTTCATTAACAATGAAGTAAAATCTAATGATTGATTTTTTTTCCTTTAAATATTTCAAAATCTTTCCAAGACAACACTGTGCAGATAGAACATATGTAGAAGAAAAAATAGCTGCTCATTGTATGAAGAAATTCCAAAATTTGATAAAGTTATTACATTTTGAAGTTGGTGTCCCTCAAGTTTCCATTGCTAAAATTGGCCATGGCAAGGCACTGTGGTAGGTGTTTTAACACAGCCTCTGTATACTCTCAGTACTACCCACAGGCCCTACGGACATCTCTTGGTGGACTTGAAACCGACCACGCCCGAACATTGGCGCCTTCGACCTAATGGTTTAGAGACGGGGCCGTCCGAATGGTATAAAAGCACAAACGTAACCGCAAATGTCTCAGAAGAGTTTCAACCACCATCAGAGAAAGAGCTCTACGCGCAAATCATGCAAAGAAACGCATTCAAGAGAAAACTACCAGGCATACCCGCCTACGAAAGTGACGACGAAGAAGAAGATCAGGTAGAGCGCTATCTGAAAAAAGTCAAGAGGACGCAGTCTTGCGATACGTGTGGTCTGGTCTTTAAAGACGGGAATGACTTGCAGCGACATCTGCGATTTAAAACGTGCGAGGAGGAAAATGAAGAAGAGGAACCGTCGTCCGATCTGGAAAACGAAGGCGTACGTCTGATGATCGAGCGTGAATTATTCGACATCAATCGTGATTATATCGAAATCAGGAGGAAACGCTACGAAAAAAAAACCCTGTCCCAAGATGCCATCGAAAAAAACATGAAGACTTTACAATGGATTTATTTAAAGACACGTACTCTCGCTTCCTGACCTATATGCATCACTTTGACAAAGGTCCCAACACGAGAAAAATTCTACAGTCTGTGAATCCGAAAAGAGATCTGAGACCTCAGATTCGTTCTAAATTAAATCAGTATCGTTCGTGGATCGGTGAATATTTGGACGAACTAGACGACGACGATACTGATGGCTATGATACTGATGATGAAGACGAAGATGAAGAGAAATAAACACTAATATTATTCACATGTCGCCCCTTAGGGCCTCGTGATGTAACCCAATGTGTGTCCATTTTATATGTGTGTAATTTGTCATTTAGAAATAATTCCAATCTCTAAAAATCACTTTATTATAAACCCTTGGATTGGTTAAATTCGTATCACGTGATGATAAAAACTGGCATTCATAGCACCATGAATCTCAGTTTAGCACTATTTTTGGCTATATAGCCGGAACTACTTTATGAATTATGTCAACAAAGGAATCCCCGAGGAATTTCCTCGAGATTCTATTTTTAGACATCAAACAGTAATCGTCTGCCGTCAAACTTGTAAACATCTAAAAATCTTCACATATAAATTATACCATACAAAATAGGTCGCTTCAGACATTTTTTATTAAAGGTTAAAAGTTATTGAAATTACTTACGTTACATGTTTATAGTGAATTCAAAATCCCACAGCTAAAAATCTATTTTGTCGATCCAAAAAAAGTGTATAATTCCAATAGAATTTGGTCTTTTACAAAAGCGATTTCAAAAACAAAATTCAGTCAGTTCATGCCAACCATTAGAAGTAACGCGCATTCAACGGCATTGTAGTATGACGTACACGGTACACAACACATAGCCACTGCGATCCAATCTTTAAACGACTCGGGTTTTGAAACTAGGCATATCATGTACATGTCGGGACACAGGAACGAAGCTTTAATTCGAAGCTACAACAGAAACATCAGCATGGCACTGTCAAATGTCACGAATACTTGTGTCGCACCACTTGAAGTCACACATGCCAAAACCATCCTGTGTTGCCACTTCCACAATTACAAGGCCAGTAAACACAGAAACTCGCGACACACCTGTTTCATCCATTTCCGGAAACATTGAAACCACTTTCTCCATGTCAAATCTATCAACACATGGAATTTTCACGCACTCAAATATTTTATAACTGTAATTTCAACGTCGTAATTGGTAAATCTGGACAGTAATCAAAAAATGGCGCCCATCCACAGTTCGTAGTTAAATATTCATACACCAACCGCTTCACATATAAATTATACCATACAAAATAGATCGCTTCAGACATTTTTATTACAGGTTAAAAGTTATTAAAATTACTTACGTTATATGTTTCTAGTGAATTCAAAATGTTTCTACTTGGTATTGATATTTAATGCAAAAAATTAATATGAATTGTATTAATGATTGTAACATTGTCATTCTCTCATTCGGCTATTGACGGAAAAAGCCGAAACTACCATAGGCATTCCGCTAATGTTGAGTATGAATTTCGTGTTAATAAAATAGTAAATAGTTGGAAAATAGAGTTCACTTTTTATTTTAAAGAGGTTTACATTAATGACATGGTTATGTGTTTGGAATTATAACTTTAGTATGAATGGCTTCGCGCTAACGCGCTACGCCATTCATACAGTGTGTAAAGCGGTTTTGCGTTTCATACTAGCATAAAACTCAAAAAATTTCACGTTCAATTCTTAAATAAAATGAAAAATGTGTGTTTTACTTCATGACTAGATTTAAGAGTAGCCCATGAAGAAGTGGCGACAGCGGGTTTCCTCTCAAAATCTGTGTGGTCCTTAACCATATGTCTGACGCCATATAACCGTAAATAAAATGTGTTGAGTGCGTCGTTAAATAAAAATGTTTTTCTTTCTTTCTTTCATGACTAGATTTGTGATTGGATGTCAGTCTCTACCGCTACATTATAGTAGCAAGGGATCTATGCACATGACGGCACATACCACGGCCCTTGTCATACCAGTTGCACTGTTTGAATATAGCCTATTGGACCACCGACGGGGATCGATCCTAGATCGACCACTGTATTTATCCATTTGGTAAAAATTTATATTAAATGGTCAGGGCTAGTGGTCTAGAGAAGTACTCTGTGCAGTTATTTCCCTTGATCATAAGTTAGTTTGGAGTGTTGAGTTGCAATTCACGAGTTCTTTTTTCAAAGCAATGGGCTGGGGTGTTACACACACATTCCTTTCTTTTATTAATCACTTCTGCTTTTAAAGCAATGTGTTACACATTCCCTTCTTCACCTACCGATTAAGACGTCTACACATTCCTTTCTTTTATTAATCATGTTTGTTTTGAAAGTAATGGGTTGGGGTGTTACACATTCCTTCTCCCCCCACCGATTAAGGCGTCTACACATTCCTTTCTTTTATTAATCATGTTTGTTTTGAAAGTAATGGGTTGGGGTGTTACACATTCCTTCTCCCCCCACCGATTAAGGCATCTATACATTCCTTTGTTAATGTTTGTAATGGGCTGGGGTGTTACGCACATTTCTTTCTTCCCCTACTGGCCACCGAATAAGAGTATGTACTTTCCCCACTGTATGTCTTTGAAACATATCGGAAATTAAGGTCTTGATTTGTATAGTAACATATGTTTTCGTTTAAACTCGACTTTGTAAGCTTCATTGCGTCGTTAAACATTTCCTGGTAGCTTCAAGGGTATCATATTTCCGCCAGTCAGCCGCAGCGTAGTAAGAAAGTAATACTTGGAAGCGACCCGAGTGTTTCTCATTATGTATCTTTAGCAGACGATATTGTTTCTGTATTTTAAGAGATACATCTGTGGAAAGTGATTAATGTTGAACTAAAGTTTCAAACTATGTGGTTATATTTATTTTTCCGTACCTCTATCCCATTAAGGTTTAAACGCGCGCGCGCGCGCGTGCGCGCACACACACACACACACACACACACACACACACACACACACACGCCACTTATCTATGGTCATCTAGGACAGTGGGAATAGTGTATCATCAAATAAATCTCCAATGTCTTTGTTCTAAAAATATTTCCTAAAATATGTCCTAAAATGCAAAATGGCATGTTTTCATCAGCAGACACACATTCATACATAATATTGACTTATCTGTACAATACGCACCACACGCTATCCAATGATATACTACATGTCCATGTCCTAAAGAAAAAACACCTCTCACATTGATGCTATAATTCTATTTTGGGTACTGACCTTGAATAACGTTAAAATGACCTTGACCTTCATTAGAAAAAATGGAACCATATTTTTTTTTGTAATCTATATTCAGGAGTGGGAATTGATGAACTGTAAAAAAAGAGTAAATCTAGTGGGGTCCCGGAAATTCTTGAAATCCTAGTTTACAATCTGTGCCATCTGACACATTTTGGAGGAAAGGACGATTAAAATGCGAGGAAACGCAATGTTCCATGAGAGGAAAACAGCTGATCCGAGGAGAATTCCCACCCCTGCTACATACTATAACAATTACAATCACGGATGGTTAAAAAAATTAACATTCAAGTCCCACGGAATTACATATGCCCCTACACTACCAGCCTCACTACTATTTGTTTTACACTGTGCCGCCCCCACAGGTATCCCCAAACAATAAAAAAAAAAAAAAAAAGGTTTTATTTAACGACGCACTCAACACATTTTATTTACGGTTATATGGCGTCAGACATATGGTTAAGGACCACACATATTTTTAGAGGAAACCCGCTGCCGCCACTACATGGGCTACCCTTTCCGATTAGCCGCAAGGGATCTTTTATTTGCGCTTCCCACAGGCAGGATAGCACAAACCATGGCCTTTGTTGAACCAGTTATGGATCACTGGTCGGTGCAAGTGGTTTACACCTACCTACTGAGCCTTGCGGAGCACTCACTCAGGGTTTGGAGTTGGTATCTGGATTAAAAATCCCATGCCTCGACTGGGATCCGAACTTAGTACCTACCAGCCTGTAGACTGATGGCCTAACCACGACGCCACCGAAGCCGGTCCCCAAACAATAACGTCAGATATGTTATAGTAACGTTATGTAACAAAGAGTACTCTTTATATATGTAACTATAGTATTTGTGTTAGGGGTTTCCGCCTCTGGTGTGTAGACAGGTATCCCCAAAGAGGCCCGTAGCCAGGATTTTAAGGGTCACCGTCCACCCTCCACCCCCCAATTGGCTACGGGCCTGCCAAATAATATTAGGGGTTTCTGTTGGGGGGGGGGGGGGTGCCTGTGTGTGTGTGTGTGTGTGTGTGTGTGTGTGTGTGTGTGAAATCACCACTACAATATATTCATAAACGTGTGTGTATAAAATGTTTAATGTGTTAAATGTAATATAAGATCCAAACCTTTTCCCCGGGATATCCAATTTGGGAAGCTTCTGGCTCGTACGTGAGGGCGGTGGGCTTATGCCCCTACTAGTCCGGGGCATCGGATTCCGAAGACCTGGCAGCATGGGAGGTCGCGGACCTGGCGGCATGGGAGGTCGAGGACATGGCTGCATGGGAGGTCGAGGACCTGGCGGCATGGGCGGTCGAGGACCTGGCGGCATGGAAGACCGAGGACCTGGCGGCAAAATTCGGGGTAAACTGCCGAGATTTTCTTTGCGTCTTGTATGTCGACTCTTAAATGGCATTTTATTTTTTTTAATGACTTTCAAATTATTGCTTTAACAATAAGTGATTTACGTAACGGTATACGTAAATGACGTCATATAAACGACTGCTACGTTACACCATAGCAACGCGTTTAGTATTGTAAATATAGTTAGTTCATCAAGACAAACGGTTCGGCCCGTTTTTTGTAGTTATTATTTTGACATTAAAATTTAATTGTGTGAAGAGGCGGATCCAAGGGGAGGGGGCGCCCCCAAATTTTTCAACTGCCCTCAAAATGTTCAAGTGCCCTCTTTCTTGGTATAAAATTATTTTGCACGTAAGCATTTTTAGCTGCATGAAGTTAAGTTGTGCGTTTATGCGCAAGCTTACAGATATGTGTCTGTGTTACTGAGTTTCAATGGGGTTCACCACATTGGCTAACGCGAGTAATGCAGGCGCGGATGCATTTTTTTCTGAAAGGTGTGTGTGTGTGTGGGGGGGGGGGGGGGCAAGTGTGATGACTGATCTCTCCTTTTACACAGAACAGTTAATATAATCACGTTTCCCCTTAAAGTTTATGGTCGGTACTGCAATGAGCGCCGTAAAGTTCCGTGATCAAAGTTGCATAATGATCGCTTAATAGCTTTTGCTTTGAAATTGTATAATTTTTCAAAATTACTAATGAACAATATCCTCTGCCATTTTTATGTATATCTGCCCTACCTAGACAGCTGTCTCTAGAATAGTTTCTTTTACAGCTACAATCTACAAATGCCGTATCGTTGTTGTTGTTTGTTTTTTTTTTTTTTTGTTTGTTAGTTGTTGTTGGGTTTTTTGGGTTGTTTTTTTTTTAATGTCAAACTGCCCTACCTAGAACGAGCCGTCCCTAGAATAGTTCCAGTTAAAATTTTAATTTTCAAGTGCTCCTTTGTATCGTTTTTATGTATAACTGCCCAACCTAGACCGAGCCGTCCCTAGAATAGTGCCTTTTAAAGTTTTAATTTACAAATGCTTACAAGTGCCCTTTGTATCGGTGGGGTTGAATTTTTTTTTTTTTTTTTTTTTTCATAGGCTATATCTGCCCTACCTAGACAGATCCGTCCCTAGAATAGTGCCCTTTAAAGAAAAGTTATCAACGTCAAATTACAATGAAATATTATAAGACTCCATCATATGCGGTCATGTGAGATAGACAAAGTACACCAGAGGTGGTGAAAATTTCATCCTGGGACGAGGCTTGAAAAATGGCCGAAGCATAGCTTTTTTTTTTATTAAGTAAAATGCAGTCAGTCAATGCTATTTTAAATGAAATGGGAGAGGTGGGGTGGTGGGTGCTGATAATAATAATAATAATGATAATAATAAAAAAAATTAAATCTGGTAAATTAAATGATTTGGTTGTAATCTTTCAAGTTATATTTTAAAGCAAATTAAAGTCAATAAATAGTTTTCGCAGGAAGCTGCCATTGTACAACTTTGAGCCTGCACCTCTTCTTTCATTCAGTTTATGTTTGCGCTTACATCGAATGAAGGTCGAAACCTGCTGTCCTGACACACACGTCTATATACTCAGCTATCTGGGTTATTTCTCCAATATGCAGTGGGAACTTAATACAGTAAACTCTCTATATGTCAAACTCCGTTTCTCAAACGTCACCCTATCTCAAAGCAAGAAGTGGGTCCGAACCGTTTCTCTATATAAACATGTAAGAGTTTGTATGCTTATCTCAAACTTTGACATAAATATACACGTTATGTCAAATGACTTATGTGGTCCCATATGACATATTTACTATATATTTTGTATATTTTTGTCGAAGTTGAAAACGTATTTTCCGTAAATTAAAATAATTATTATTTAATAAAATTATTTCTATAAATGCAGTAAACCAAGCCAATGGCCTCCTTTTAATTTATTATGTTGGTGTTCGATTATTAGAGGCCAGTGGATTAACTTGTTGTTATTGCCAAGTACGCCTGAATCATGCCAGAACGCACACTGGAGTTCAAAGGTGTCTTGGTGGCAAAAAGAGCAAGGAACGATTAACAGCCCTTGTTTGCAGTAACCAGACCAGAACCGATAAGTTGCCGCTACTGATAATTGGGAAGTCAAGATGTTTTAAACATGTGAAATCCTTGCCATGCGATATCGAATAACACAACTGCCTGGATACTGATTGGTGTTTGGCTCTGGACCAAAAATTTAAACGACTGTGACGGAATATGCTCTTAATTTTGTTTTCGCCTGTGGCGATATTAATTGTTTTAGAGGGCCGTGTGCAGTTCCAATATGCACTTAAGCCAGTAGTTACGTAATACCTCCGCGAGTACGGTTTTTACAACCATGATTTGGTGACTAGGCATCAGCAAGTCTAGGCTCGTAAGACAAAATATGCCGGCGTGGTCGCTGTGGAAAATTCACATGATACGTGAGGTGCCGCGATGTACCCCCAGGCGATATTCGGGATTTATGATAAATAGCTAGGGTTTTTAGAGATATCGGGGAGAAACATAGGAAGGCTGCAGGGGAAAAGGACGTCGTCCACTGAACGAAATATATAAGTTCAGTCCGGGCGTGGTAAATATATTTTTCTGCTACCTTGATGTGTTTGATGTGACTTTAAATATTTTAATACTGTATTATACCAATATTATTTAGACGGTGCTGCCGGTAATCTGACGCAGTAGACTGTAGGCTCACTGATCTAAATAATTATTAAAGCTTAGCCAGTCATCCTAGAGGATCTAGGTAAACTGTAGGTTATTGTCTTTATTGTGATAGGTACTAATATTAAGTCTGTATTACAAGGTTACTGAACGAGTAGTAAGGGTTAATTAAAAATTAACCAGTTAGGAATAGAGTTGTAATTCCTTTATTAATTAAGTTCCCCTGGCAGCGTTTCTCAATTATCACACGTTACTGAATGAGTAGTAAGGGTTAATTAAAAATTAACCAGTTAGGAATAGAGTTGTAATTCCTTTATTAATTAAGTTCCCCTGGCAGCGTTTCTCAATTATCACACATGTGGGTGTTGTGTCACGGTGAAGTGAGCAGCTTATTGTGTAAACTAGACACCTAGAGATTAATTAAGTGATCAGTTCTGGGTTGTTATTATTTGTTGTTGTTAATTAACTACTGCGTCAGTACATTTGTCAGCGTAGGTTAATACAGATTCCAAAGTGTATTGTTTTGTTGTGTTTTCTAGTGAACTAAACGTGCTATATTACATATACTTTATATAAGATCGTATCTCTGATCATACCTAGACGAGCCAGCGGGTATAACTGCCTGTTACAGAGAGATCTAATAGATATACAGTTGACCGATTCCATATGCTATAGCCTCTATTAGAAACATACTTATCTGCCCTTGGTTTTCATCGTGCTAAGCTTAGCCACTAAATTATTTCCGGCGCGTTACGCTCCATTCGCTTGCAACAAAGGCCCTTTGTTACTGAATTGTGGAGTAGTTGTCGACTTGTTCTTTTATTTTTTGACGTTAATAAAGTTTTCTATTACTATTATTGTTCGTCATATTGTGTGCAATCTCCTTTTACAGAAAAGAAAATGTACAATGTGTTTTGGCTGTGTATCTCTGTGTGTGCGTGCGTGTGTGTGTGTGTGTGTGCATACATTCCCCCGCCTTGCCACCTTCATACACCACTGGTATATGTACATAGATAAAAAAAAGTCAAATGTGCGTGTTAGTTTGGGTTATGTTTTTGGTTGTGCGTGTGTACTGGTGTGTGGGCTTGTTTTGTAGGCTATTGTTTATTTGGGGGCAGATTTATCATGCAAGACTAACATAAATATGTTCACACAGATATTTTGATGTAAACGAAACAAGTACTATTACTATAGGTAGATGTTTTTAGGTTAAACTATATATTTAGCGGTTATTACAGCATAATTTACACTATATAATGCAATGTATATAGGCCTAATCAATTTACAGCAAACGAAATATTTAGTCAAACAGGCGTATGTGCAGGAAATTGTGTAACTGTCCAGTGGTGTTTTTAGGGGAGGAGTCGGGTCATGCGTCCTCAGAAATACACTGAAAAAAACAACAACATAATATAGCACGTGGTGAAGGCGACTGTTCTGAGTGAATGAGTGAAAGCTTTTACACGTGTGTATATACCACGAAGGTTTCACGCACGCCTGTCACGGGCTTAATCTCTGACTTTCGCCAGTGACTAAGTCCGGGCCAGGAGGGGGGAGGGGTAAGTTTAAGGTGGGCAGAATTTGGAATAAAAAATTTAGTGGTAGGTCAAAAGACCTAAGTCCTAAAATCCTAACGACATTCTACACTTCTACACATGTCTGGACTAAGAATTTAAATCCAAAGATTTTTGGACTGCTCGGCCTAAAAGGTTTTAAGGTGATTTGAGCAATTGAAAATTTTTAAAGTCCAACTAAACCCAAAAAAGGAGGACTCATGGCGAAGTGATGGACTGTTCAGGCCTGAAGTTGGGGAGTCCTTCAGTCAACATGGCGATGTTTCTGTTGATGGCTCCTGGATAGATGTCCCGCAGTACCATCTTCAAGATGCGGTGGATGGTTGCGTTGGGCATCGATGGCATCAGGAGTCCCTGCCTGTACAGTCCGTCCTGCTGTGCCGTCATGTAGAGTTGGTCCGAGTGAAGGGCTCCTTGTACCTGGTACTTCCCTTGTCCAGTTGGAAGTTGGCGCCAATGATCTTCTCTCCAAGGGCCCTTGATTAGAGCGCTATCGGTAAAGTCGCCGTAGACTGCTCCTCGGTATTTAGCTGGCAGCTTGTCGCAGACGAGAGTCCAATCGAGTTGGTCGGATGTCTTTAGTATGGTGGCCGCAGACACCTTCCTCCTCTTGGACTCCCGCTGGACCGCCGCTGGAACCGCAACAACTTCCGGAGGCGCTGATGAGCTGGCTGGGGGGTCACTAATGACCACATGTCCCGTCTCCATCTGCGTTGGTACGTCTACAGGAGGGACCGCCACTGTCAGTGGAGCTGACAGCTTTGGCCCCCCC
The DNA here is from genome assembly GCF_016097555.1 of Gigantopelta aegis. Taxonomy (NCBI): domain Eukaryota; kingdom Metazoa; phylum Mollusca; class Gastropoda; order Neomphalida; family Peltospiridae; genus Gigantopelta; species Gigantopelta aegis. The sequence continues at coordinate 44,942,065 of NC_054699.1, read as the reverse complement.
TGGGCCGCTCCTGGCAAGTAGCTGGGGGCGACAACGCAGAATGAACCGCCCCCGGGTTTGGATCACCCTGCACCGCCCCTGTCGGTCTCGTCCTCCGTTTCGGAAAAGGAGGGGCCGCCCCTGGCGGTTGAGCCGCCAAGTTAGGTCCCCCCTGGGTAGTCTTAGGTCGCCTCCTCCGTCTTCTGCTAGGTGAGCGTCGCTTCTTGTCCACGCCATAGATTAGCGTGACAGTCGCTGAGTCGCCGTCGTGTTCTATGCGATACTTGGACAAAGGCCCAAGCGTACGCAACACAGCCCCTAGGGTTGGGTGGGGGTGGAGGGTAGAAATCACCACGTTCTCGGAATACAACCGCATCGTTCGAGTCAGAAGAAAAAGCCCCGACTGTTCTGATCGGAATATTACCTATAGTCCGTCCCATCCTCCAAAAATGTTTTTGTAAATAATTTAAGTTTGGTTTGACGTAAAAATAAAAATAAACGTTTTTTTGGAAATAACAAAAATATACTATTTTTGTGTGCAATTTAGAAAACAGGCTCAGAAATAAATAACTTGTAAATTCCATAGTATGAAAAAATGCGTTCCCCGTGGAACGCAGGCCAGTACGCACGTGTGTGTGTGCGCATACGCACCCCCTATAGTCTGTCGAGGTCCGTCCGTGGATGTGTACAAAAAATAATAATAGTCCGACGATGTGACAAATTTACTTCCCAGAATGCAGGAAAATGCATCTCCTGCTTTCTAGATTAAAAAAAATTTCCCTGCTTTCTAGATTAAACAAAATATCCCTCTAATAACTCCGGCCCTTAGGGTCGTCGATTACGCCGCACCCACCCACCCACCCCATATAAATTTCTGCGTACGGGCCTGCCGCACTATAAACATGTTTCTATTATCTATTACAACGGTGTTACTGTCACACACAATTCATTAAAACTGCAGGTGTGTTTGTATGTTTAAATGAAATTATGATAATTGATGGGAGGCGAGATTGCAGCTTTGACGCAAAAACACCCAAAAAAAATTCCATGCAAGAAAACCAAAACAATCAGGGTGTGTGACAGCTCGCTAGATTCATCTCCTATATTTAACACATGATCAGTTATAACAAAACGCTATTTCATCAACTTAATTTTAACCGGTATCATTCTTTTATTTTTAAAGCATAGATGCCAGGGATTGGCATGCATAAATCTCAGCTGAAGATTCACAGACAAATGTGACCATCGTTTTTCCAGCTGTAGTTTTGCTCCCGTTGTTGGAAGCTCCCTTTTTCGTAAATATTCCTGCAACCTAACCTTTGTAATCTTTTTTGGAGGCACATATTCATCGCTGATCCAGGAATTTATATCATGATCGTCCATGTCTGTTCAAACCGGAACGCGCCAGAAGTAGAGAGTGGTTAGGGGACGTAACTCTGCCTATTTTTTTTTTCGAATTCCTAATAGAGGCTATAGATAATTTCAAAAGTACTTCATAGCTGTGGAATTGTTGAGTTGGTCGTTCAGATCTTCCAGAATCACCGACTACTATCTGCATGAAGAACTAATGGAATCTTTGAAATATTCGGGTGAGACGTAGCTCCGTGGTACTGCGCTCGTCTGATACGCGATCGATCTAGGATCGAGTCCCGTCGGTGAGCCCGTTGGGCTATTTCTCGTTCTAGCCAGATGACATTAATCTCAATTAAAGATATATTATCACACCCTCACCTCGGCTATATTCGTGCGTATATCGAATTGAGATTCAACAACGCTTTCCATGGGATACAAGCTAGCTGCCTAGTCTGATAACATTATTATTAGTAGGTTAGAGGAAACCCGCTACCGCCGCATAGGTTACTCCACTCTTTCTTGTTTTTAAATGGCGGGACGTACGTACCAAGGGATCTTTTATATGCACTTTTCCACAGACAGGAAAGCACATATAACAGCCTTTGACCAGTTGTGGTGCACTAGTTGGAATGAGAAAAAACAACAACAATCAGTTAAATAGATCTACCGAGGTGGTTCGACCCTGTGACGGGAGCACCCCTGCCGAGCATTTAACTGACCGACCTAAATTCCGCCCATTTCCCAAATTGGTTGTGCCCGACTTTTTTTTGTCACAAGTGAAACCCCGTTCATGAATACCGACCCTTATTACAGCCAAACAGTTTACACTCTTGATGAAAAACCAAATGTAATTTTAAAAATAACTCCTTGGCTATCACTAAACTCAAGAAGCCTTCAAACATGAATCTAAAGTTTGTTTTATTTAACGACACCACTAGAGCACACTGATTTATTAATCATCGGCTATTGGATGTCAAATATATCGTCATTTTGAGTCATAAAAGAAACCCGATACATTTTTCCATTAGTAGCAAGGGATCTTTTATATGCACCATCCCACAAACAGGATAGCACATACCACGGCCTTTGATATACCAGTCGTGGTGCACTGGATGGAACGAGAAATAGATCAATGAGCCCACAGACAAGTATCGATCGTAGACCGACCGCGCATCAGACGTGCACTTTAAAACTGGGCTACGTTCCGCCCCAACACGGATTATGCAAAACCAACAGGCGAACTCTATCGCGACAGTATACACAAAGGAGGTCACTGGATACTGCTACCGTATGGTGATTTCTGGAACAGTCCCAAGAATTAAAGTAAACCGTTATTCCTGAGTAATGTATTATTAATGACAAAAATGCAAAACAGATTATAAATAAGTATTGATATCATTTTAAAGGGTGCATACTACCAAATGAAATCCCATACACGACAATTGTAACATGTGTGGCTAAAACGCCTAACTGTAGCGTACCAACCGACATAAATGCCACAAATATAAAAACTACACCCCTCACACTTAAAGTGAATCAGAAAAAAAAAAAAGGGTAATTTTGCCATGAAACTTAAAATGTAACAACCTATCTGGAAAACTATATATTGGACCGATAGGAAAACCAATAGTCCATTCTGGTTGAACCGAAGACAGGACAGACAGACAGAAGGACGGAGATTATACCCAAGTCCCCTCTGATTGGACCTGAAGGGGACTAATAAAGAGACAGGACAGACAGACAGATATTATACCTAAGTCCCCTCTGATTGGACCGGAAGGGGACTACTAAAGAGACAGGACAGACAGACGGAAGGATCGAGATTATACCTAAGTCCCCTCTGATTGGACCGGAAGGAGACTACTAAAGAGACAGGACAGACAGACAGAAGGACGGAGATTATACCTCAGTCCCCTCTGATTGGACCGGAAGGGGACTAATAAAGAGACAGGACAGACAGACAGAAGGACGGAGATTATACCTCAGTCCCCTCTGATTGGACCGGAAGGGGACTAATAAAGAGACAGGACAGACAGACAGATATTATACCTAAGTCCCCTCTGATTGGACCGGAAGGGGACTACTAAAGCGACAGGACAGACAGACAGAAGGACGGAGATTACTGTAAACCGTGAAAAAAATGCGTGCGTATAAATTTCGCGTCGTTCGCGTGCAACCTTATGTCGCAAAATTAATACACACGCACTATTTTCCAGTCTGAGGTGTACTTAAAGTAATTTGTTTTGTTTTAAAATATTTTATTGAGAATAAATTCACAAAAAGATTCACTCAACAGGCACAGCCTATACACGAGCTCTCCTTGATAGCGACTAATCGTTAATTGTTTTATGTAACTTCAATCGATGGCGACTAATCGTTTGTTTTATCTACCAAAGGGTGTTAACAGTTAACAACTGAAGCTGTGAGTTGTGATTCTAATACAGGTGAGGTGGGTAGGGCCTAATCCCCTCTATAGTCTCTGTACCAGGCACAACTCCCGCCCCGGAAGTGGTCACTGGCGAAGTCAGAGGCTAGATCCGGGGCGGGCGTGCCTGAACCCTTGTGGATAGGGGCACGTTAATAGAGTTGCCCGTTGCCCAGGCACAATTGCTTGATGTAGGATAACGGAATATTGATTTACAGACAGTAACTTTATAACAATTACAGTGAGCTGTTTTGAGCTGTCAACGGTCGTTCGCGAAATTTACACATCGCGAACATGCGCTAAGGTATACATTCGCGAAAAAAACACGTCGCAATATTAATACGGTTTACAGTATACCCAAGTCCCCTCTGATTGGACTGGAAGGGGACTACTAAAGAGACAGGACAGACAGACAGACAGAAGGACGGTTATTATACATAAGTCCCCTCTGATTGGACCGGTAGGGGACTACTAAAGAGACAGGACAGACAGACAGACAGAAGGACGGTTATTATACATAAGTCCCCTCTAATTGGACCGGTAGGGGACTACTAAAGAGACAGGACAGACAGACAGACAGAAGGACGGTTATTATACATAAGTCCCCTCTGATTGGACCGGTAGGGGACTACTAAAGAGACAGGACAGACAGACAGACAGAAGGACGGTTATTATACATAAGTCCCCTCTGATTGGACCGGTAGGGGACTAATAAAGAGACAGGTCAGACAGACAGAAGGACAGATATTATACCAAAATCCCCTCTGATTGGACCGAAAGGGGACTACTAAAGAGACAGGTCAGACAGACAGACAGAAGGACGGATATTTTACCTAAGTCCCATCTGACTGGACCGGTAGGGGACTAATAAAGAAACAAGTCCGACAGACAGAAGGATGTATATTATACCTAAGTCCCATCTGATTGGACCGGTAGAGGACTAATAAAGAGACAGGACAGACAGACAGAAGGACGGAGATTATACCTGATTGGACCGCAAGGGGACTAATAAAAAGACAGGACAGACAGACAGAAGGACGGATATTATACCTAAGTCCCCTCTGATTGGACCGGAAGGGGACTAATAAAGAGACAGGTCAGACGGACAGAAGGACGGAGATTATACCTAAGTCCCCTCCGACTGGACCGGTAGGAGACTAATAAAGAGACAGGACAGACAGACAGAAGGACGGATATTTTACCTAAGTCCCCTCCGACTGGACCGGTAGGGGACTAATAAAGAGACAGGTCAGACGGACAGAAGGACGGAGATTATACCTAAGTCCCCTCCGACTGGACCGATAGGGGACTAATAAAGAGACAGGACAGACATACAGAAGGACGGAGATTATACCTAAGTCCCCTCTGACTGGACCGGAAGGGGACTAATAAAGAGACAGGACAGACAGACAGAAGGACGGATATTTTACCTAAGTCCCATCCGACTGGACCGGTAGGGGACTAATAAAGAGACAGGTCAGACGGACAGAAGGACGGAGATTATACCCAAGTCCCCTCTGACTGGACCGGAAGGGGACTAATAAAGAGACAGGACAGACGGACAGAAGGACGGATATTTTACCTAAGTCCCCTCCGACTGGACCGGTAGGGGACTAATAAAGAGACAGGTCAGACGGACAGAAGGACGGATATTATACCCAAGTCCCCTCTGACTGGACCGGAAGGGGACTAATAAAGAGACAGGTCAGACGGACAGAAGGACGGAGATTATACCTATGTCCCCTCCGAATGGACCAGTAGGGGACTAATAAAGAGACAGGTCAGACGGACAGAAGGACGGAGATTATACCTAAGTCCCCTCTGACTGGACCGGAAGGGGACTAATAAAGAGACAGGTCAGACAAACAGAAGGACGGATATTTTACCTAAGTCCCCTCTGATTGGACCGGAAGGGGACTACTAAAGAGACAGGACAGACGGACAGAGAGCAAACCTACAGTCCCCTCCGGTTGGACTGGTAGGGGATTAATAGACTAATATACAAGATGAAGATATTACTGTGATTTGAAATGGAGTTGGAGCAGAATATGAAGAACTAGCAAGCAGTTGACAGACATTCGATGTGTTCTTGTGTAAAAGAAAATACTATGATAAATGGGGCATAATGACAAAGTCGTGAAATTTTAGTAGATATCCAATATTATAGTATGTCACATGGTCAAACACAGGTGACAAATGAGTAGTGAATCCCAAAAAACCCATTCTGTTACCAGTTAGTTTTGTGTTCAGGACATATTAGGTCTTCTAAAAACCATAATGTAGTAGAGTTGTGTAGCGATATTACAGTATGATGCTGCATGTCATGTGATCCAGTAGATCATAATCTGTAATCTGATATATAATACATGCCACTGATGCATGTGTGGGCATTTTGATGAGCAAAAATAGGAGGTTATCTCTTATAGCCTTACGTCAATTACAAAAAAATTACATTGTTTATGGTACTCTCAAACACAGGTGACAGTATGGATCCCCATTTTTTCACTGTTACCATATGTATCCCATGGCCTAGTAGGTATACCTGTTTTCTATGTTATATGTTAAGTCATTATCTATTATAGTGCATAATTATGTAGATTAGTTGACCTTTGAATTCTCCCACTGCATAGTAATTCAGTTCCTATGCACAATTCAGTAATGTTTGACCCCACTGGCTGTTTGATAAATAATTCATTTTCTATATGTACAATTTAGTAAATTACTTTTGCCCGTTCATTGTTTTTGTTATCTCAGTTCCTATAGTCTCAGTTTAATAGGTTATTTTACCAATAATCACAGGTGATTGTTTGATAATAATGTTAACTAGTTTCTAATACATGAACCAGCTGAAGGCTTTCGACAATGTTTCGTCCTCGATGGACCTGTACATCTTGTATGCATTTGGTTCCAGCCTCACGACGTCATCGAGATAACGGATGCGCGAGCGCTTGCCATTTATCTTTATGCCGTGGTGCAAGGCTTGTCTGTTGAGGGTTCCTCCCTTCACGGTGAACACCCACATGGTCTTGTGTTCTATGTCGGCCTCGCCCACAGAACTGAAGCGGAGATAGTCTATCACACAGCCGAGTTGAGACTCAATGGCGTCCTTTACGTCCTCGGGGCTTGCAGTCACCCTGCTTAAGGTGAAGCACAGAGCACCATTTATGGCAAGATTAGTGTTCATCCATATTGGTCGTAGTTTGGTGCTTTTCTTTCTTTCCACTTTTGTAATTTCTGGTTTTAGGCCAAGCACGACTGGTTTGCAAGGCCGTTCTAGGAAAGATCTGAAACGTAATTAAAAAACAAAAGTGCTATGAAATAAGTTGTATGTAAAGTAAATAAGTTTAAAGATAACTCTAGAGATGCAGCTTCAATATATAGCCACTAAGGTCTCACTACACAGATGTCATCTGCCATTGAAACCTATGTTAAATTGCCCAACTTCAAATGGAGATTGCCAATAGAATGGGTTCCTGATTGCACTAACAACATACACCATTGCAAACATACATTATATAAGCATTTATTTTCACTTCAAAATTGAGAACATTTCCGTCTCAGTTTTTTTGCTATATGACCGCATCTGGCTGTAATACCGGTCCGAAGAGGTGGTTCATTAACCGATTCACTCCAGCTGTCTTTTACGATATACACCCATGTCCCAAAAGGTCGATGCACAATATTACAAAATAGCACAGGCAAAGTACAGCCAGAAGGCTTACCATTAAACATACATATTGTTTTAATTCTTCACCATTTCCTAGAAGTGAATATGTGAGCCATAACTTGTGTCACATTTAGGAACTATAGTGGATCGTGATGAATGAACTCTCACCAGGAAGTGATCTGTTTAGTGAGACCTAAGGCTGTAGCACTTTTATTATCAGTAGACACATTGATGTTTTTATGCACCTTTGCCTGCCTGATGGCAACATGAACATACCATGACAAGGACAACCCACACCCATTTTACACAAAAAAGCACTACTTTTGCATGGGTTGAAATTACTTGAAACAAGTTACACCTGTTTACAACACTTTCAACAGAATCAAGCATTTAACCAGTGACTTAGTTACACATGTTTGCAAACTAGATGGTTTCCCCTGCCAACTTCAGTCCAGTGGTTGCCACATCAAAGCGGTCTACCATGAGATAATCACACAGTCAAACAGCAGACTACATGCGCAGATATATTTCTGGATTTTGGTCAACCAAATGGGAAGATAAGGCCTGGTGCAAATAAGAGGAATAATACTTGAAGCCAGTACTGGGGCACTGATAAAAATATGAGTGATGGAAATATATTATTCTTCTTGATATTATCTACATCCCAAACCTACAGACTAAACATGTTTCAAATTTCAGAAGAATCGGTGAACAACTAGCAGAATTATCAACATGAACATCTTCATAAACTGCACCAAATATCACTATTTTGCGTGACACACTTATAATTCATAAAAGATTATTACTAATATTAGTGTTTTCCTTTATAAAGCAATAGAATACAAATATTCATGATATAAATCACATACCTAACTTGAACAAATGTTTCGTTACCATGACAACAGCTATAAAGGGATATTTTGACAGTACATTCAGTTAAAATTATGAAATGAAGCCAAAATTCACTAAATTGCTTATTTCTAACATTTATGGATCGGTACTTCAGATTTGAGAAGATATAATAAAGAAAAAGGTTTTATTGGATAATACTGATCATAGACTACAACTCCCCAACATTACTAACCATCTTCTGTACACAACACTTGCACTTGTATCCTAAATTGCACCTGCTAAATGTGTCCCAACCATAACGGTACAGTTTCCAATCTGCATTATGCCTCCTGCATGCAATATTATGTGGCTATATGTCTTCATTTTAATTTCTCAGCTTTATTTCAGAGACCCAGCTTTTTCGAGATATTACTCGTAGAGCATACCGAAATCTACATGTCGCAATCATAACGAAATATGTCCCAACCATAACGGGTATGAGTTTAAAAGTTAATATATTTTATATGAATTTTAACATAATTATTTGATTTATATGCAAATACATTGGTTTCCTTTTCACGCAAACTGACTATATTTTAGTGTCATTCATATATATATATATATATATATATATATATATATATATATATATATATATATATATATATATGGGGGTTTTAATATTTGGTTCATATGGAGAAAGAAAAAAAACCTACTGTCACCACATAGGTTGCTCCTCAATATAAAGCATTAAAATTTAAAAAGCATATTACATATATTATTATTATTTATATGTATTTCAGTGTGTGTGTGTGTGTGTGTGTGTGGAGGTGTTTATAAAAACAATAACCCTATTGAATATGGTACTGTATTTACAAAACTTTGATATTTTAGTGAACATTTTAGGTCAACTATTGTTAAAATAGCAACAGATTCAAAATTGTAAGTAAAAACAATGCAACCCTTACTGCCCTCCTGTCTGGCATTGCATGTTTTTACTTACAAGTTTGAATCAGTTGCTATTTTAACAATATTTGATCTATGGGCCCAAAAGCACATATCCATATAGTAATGGGTGTTAAATACACAAGTTAAAATCCCCATAACTTTGAAAATAATTCCATACTCAATAGGGGTTATATTTCTTGTACAGATCTGTGAAAATGTCCTTCACAGGTCAATTTGAAAAGAGAGTCTGGCAACGTCCATAGTGTAAGGGGCATATGTAGCTAAAATAGGTCCTGTGGGAATTTCATGTTGATTTTTAGAACCAATGATATATATAAGCAGATTCAGAACAAACATGGTTCCATTTTTTTCTGATAAAATGAAGGTCATTTTGATGTCACCAAACGTCACCACTAAAAGATCTGTTCAATGTGCCAAGTGAAATAAGGTGTCACCGTATACTATTTGTAAAATAGTGACATGTAGCTTGGTAAAAGAAAGAAAACCATGTAAACTAAACTAAAACATGAATAAATATTTGTTTTGTTGTCGTTTAGGGCAGATATAGAAAATTGAAAGGGGGTGAAATATAACTACTAGATGTTATGTCATATTTGGTCAAATGTTCCGTGTAATTCAAACGAGAGGGTGGGGGTGGGGGGGGGGGGGTGGGGGCACACACCTTCCTGCTTCCTGAAATTCTTGAAATCCTCATTTAAAATCTGTGCCATCGGACACATTTTGCAGGAAGGACGATTAAAATGCGAGGAAATGCAATGTTCCACGAGAGGAAAACAGCTGATCCGAGGAGAATTCCCACCCATGCTAAATACTATAACAATTACAATCATGGATGGTTCCAAAAATTAACGTTCAAGTCCCACGGAATTACATATGCCCCTACACTACCAGCCGCACTACTATTTGTTTTACACACCCCCACAGGTATCCCCAAACAGTAATGTCAGATATGTTATAGTTATATAACAAAGAGTACTCTTTATATATGTAACTATAGTATTTGTATTAGGGGTTTCTGTGTGGGGGTACCCCCCCCCCCCCACACACACACACACTGGCTATGGGCCTGCCAAATAATATTAGGGTTTTTTGTTGGGGGGGGGGGGGGGGCCTGTGTGTGTGTGTTTGTGTGTGTGAGATCACCACTACAATATATTCATAAACGTGTGTGTATAAAATGTTTAATCTGTTAAATGTAATATACCTTTCAGATCCAAACATTTTCCCGAGGAGATCCAATTTGGGCAGCTTTTCACATGTACGTGGGGGGCAGTGAGCTTCCTGCTTGGCTTATGCCCCTACTAGTCCAGAGCATGGGAGTCCGAGGACTTGGCAGCATGGGATTCCGAGGACCTGGCGGCATGGGATTCCAGGGATCTGGCGACATGGGATTCCGAGGACCTGGCGGCATGGGATTCCGAGGACCTGGCAGCATGAGAGTCCGAGCCCTGGCGGCATGGGAGTTCGAGGACCTGGCAGCATGGGAGACCGAGGACCTGGCAGCATGGGAGACCGAGGACCTGGTGGCAAGATACGGGGTAGACTGCCCGCTTTAGGGAAGTCAAGATTGCCTTTCTCTCTTGCATGTCGACTCGATTTCGGCATCTTATTTCTATAAAATAAAAAATTTCAAACTATTCCTATAACTATAAATGATTTGTCATACGTAATGGTATATAGGCAGGTCAATATAGCGCCAAAATACCCCCACATAAAAAAAATTGCAACAAAACATTTTATTGTTATTTCTTGTACTTTCAGACATACTGAACAACATATTAAAAGTTGGACATAAATGGAGCGCAGGAAAGCAAAAAAAATCTGATGTTAAACAAAATAGCCGCCAGTGCCTTATTTTGCTATATTTCACTGTTTCCAATGCGTTACCTTGAGGTTTTAAATGTAACATTTGTGTTATGTACTTACGGTGATCTTAACGCTAAGATCGCTTCATGGAACGAGGCCCTGCATCAGTTAGCGTACTTGTCATGTGCACTTGACCTCATTTTCAACAGTTAAGCCACGCACATGACCAGGTGTCCTTTGCTGGACCAGGAATTCCTCATTAAAATTAATTTTAAAAAAACATGTCTTGCCCAATCAGTCAGGGGCCAACGACATAAAGGTTGTTTAGTTTAACTGACTGTTAATCTGCTGTTGGTGAAAAAAAAAAAAAAAAAAAAAAAATGACCTGCAGGTACATATGCAGGACATTGTACAGGGGTGGGGGCCTAGAGCCTAGACTGTGCTAAGCAAGAACAGTATTTTGTTTTTAATTCGCTTAAATCAGGGGCAGTTTAATTAACCCTACTCTCCACCCCCACCCACACACATTCTTGACCAAGCTGCAACATGTAAGGGCCAAATTTTAAGACTGTATTTTCTAGAAATTTGTAATGTTCATTAGGGCAATTCCACGCTAAAGTGGACATGGAGTGAAAAAATCAAATCATGTTATTCCTGATATATTAAGATTGTTTTTAATGTAAAATTGTCTGGAGAATCCAAATCTGGTAAGTAAAATATTGTAAAATAAATGGATGTGTTAGACTTTAACTATTTTATGAGGATACCGTCACACTAAAAATATGACACTTCCGTAATACACACTATGAATTTATGTACAGCAGCCATGTAATTGAAGGTAATATTCTTTTTATTAGTGTTTTTGTTTTACCACTAACAAAGTACTACACTTCATAATCCACTTTAATGAAAAACATTTTTTTTTTACATTTAGGGGAAATTAGAAAACATAGAATCAGTTTGTAATTCCGTTACCGAAAACAAACAAAAAGTTAGATTGTATTATTCATATATATTTAATCAAGGAATCAACTCATATTCTCTGAGTATATGTTAATGCACATAATCAGACACATTTACTTTCAAATTCATACATTATTAGTAAAATTATATAGCTGTAAACATATGTAATTCCGTTACCATAGGTTTGTAATTCCGTTACCGTCTTTGGTATATAGTGTCAAGAAACACTTTAATATAAACCTACATAGTACTAAAATGCTACACTCTTATCCATATGCACCAATACATCAAGTGATGTAACATTAGGAAGATATACAAAATCTTTTTTAAAAATCCATATGGTAATAGTACTAGTAGTGGCTCCAAATGCATTTGCGGAACACCCATATATAAATGTTATCCATTGACAATATAGAAATTAAGGAAATCTGATACACTTTAACCAAACAGTACTACTTCATTATGATGACTAAACTTCGGCAAATCCATGACAAAATTCAAGTTATAATCGAAACCTACTAGAATTATATCGGGGCTCGAAATATGAAGCTAAATATGGCCTGCCATTATTTATTTTTTAAATAGCAGGCCAAAAGAAATATGGCCTGCTGTGAAACAAAAATGGCCTGCTGGAAATAAGACAGCACAACGTGAATGTAGGGTTTGGGACAGTGTGTGGAAACTTAAGACCTCTGATATGTAGTTTAGAGCATTATAAAATTAAAATGTAATAGAATTATGAGCTCGGCCTCAGCTAAATACAAGATGAGTTGATCGTATGTACATCTGTTTTTTGAAAAATGACGCAATTTTTAGTTAATTTTAGCAGGTGAATGTTTATTTCACTTGCAATAGACTTTTAAAAATAGACTTCTTTTCACTTTTTACAGGCCACAATTTCAAGCTCTGTATAGATCTTTAAACATATATAGGGTCCAGAAAGTGGAAATGTAACATAACATGTTTACTTGAAGCAAACTTTAATTTTACTTTATCCAAAGGCATTTATTGACTGTACATGTATTTAATAATTTATATTTAAATGACAGGATATCCAGAAAATAGATAGCATCATTCTAATTACCAACATTATGCTTTTAAATGTATATAATGGACAAAAAGAAAGCAACCGTTTTATAGTGTTAATGCTATCTTTACAAGGAAATCTAATCTAAGTAAAATTCTTAAAATGGAAAGATGGCATGTTTGATTGGCCCAAAAAGAAAATACTGGTTTTTTGATTTTTGTCGTGTATGTTATCATAACCTCAGATAGATGAGGAATTTTATTATTAGGCATAATATCTTTCACTTACCGTAATACAATCTAGATGTTTGACGGTCAGTTTATATAATTTTAATTGGCCTGTGTTCCTCTGACCTGGTGTAATTCTCTTCGTTATTAACAATGTCACTGTTCAATAATTTTTTTCAATTCCTGTCAAACATTTTAAACATTTACTATGTAATATGTACACAGTTTAGTGCTAGTTTAAATCTCCACTCATATACATGTACGTGTACATGTTACCGATATTGAAACTAGTTATCATTTGAAATATTAATATGAATGCTTAAAACAACTATACTGAATTATTATTTAACTTATAAAATTATGCAACATATTTGCAAATCAAATTTAAAGTAAATAAATATTGTTTTTCAAAAGTAAATTCAGAGCGGTAATTCCCTTACCAAACTGAGTAATTCCGTTACCGGCATTCAATGTTGTACAACAAAATTATGAAAAGATAATTTGTAATATAATTTCTATTTTGTTAATCACAAGTCATCAGGAGATCATTCCATCATGAAGATAAATAATTATTTCATCATACTTCACAGAGTTTGTAGATGTTTTGCGGTGCCCATAAAAATGGTGTCAGTTTTTACGTAATTCCGTTACCAAACTTTAATTAAGTACTCATGCACTACACCTTGCAGTAGGAGTCTCACTTCTGCCCATGACAAGCACTAGTGCAGTACTAGTGTATTACATAGTTACATCATTATGATAATTTTTCTTATGTGGACTAGCTGAGTTTAATGCCTGAAATATCTCTCCAACTCGTAATTCCGTTACCGTGGAATTGCCCATAATTAGTATTGTCTGCTACATTCAAGAATGTGGTACAATGATGAATTTACTAAAAATTACTAAAGAAAACATTTTCACTAGCGACTGCTTAACAGATGATTACAGTAAATGGCTTTGTGAAACTGGCCCCGGATCACCAATAGATTAGGTGTATCAATGTTTTAATAAACCTTTTAAATTAGACCTTAAAAGTTACATGGTAGGTTTCCCATAGGGTGGCTGTCTGCCACTTTTTAGGGTGTATAACAATATAATGTGTATATGAATAGTTCATTGTCCATTTAAACTAACTGACAAGAATATTCATCAATGGTTTAGAAAAATGTGTCTTTTAAGAGATTATCCACAAATATTTACAAAGTAATACATTTCGTTTTAGCTGAACATATTTGTCTCACGTTTTTAGGAATAAACTAAAATGTTTAAAATCTTGGCCATGATTCATAGGTTGAGCAACATTTACTTCATCCCAAGGTTATTGGGATTCACATGAAATGAAGCCTATAGGTTTAAAAATAGGAACATTCGCTGCATTTAAGACTATTGACATGAATTCGGATAATATCTTAATAGCAATATTCCTTGGGCTAACAAATGACATCTGATATACTGTGTAACTGGAGGAAATTTTACAACGAGAGATTTTTAAAGAAATTTAAGTAAAGATGCAACATCATGTTTGCTCTCATTACATAATAACAATAACAATGAAATAAAATAAAATAAACAAATAAACCTACATATTAATCGATACCATACATATTTTTGCGTAATTAATAACTCCATAATATGAAACATGTGCAGTGGCTTCCCAAAGAATCCATTACCTAAAAACTTAAATTTTATATGAAGTAAACATCAGGTATCCATTAAAATAACCCAAAGCAGACAGTTATATCTATAGGTGTCAGTTGTACCTCCTCCCCTTTCCTTACCTATGAAACGGCTAGGGTTTAGAATATATATAAGGATGCCCTTCATTAGTTGAAATTAAAATTAATAACTGTTCCTCCTGTCCTACATAATGGTACATGTATATACAATATAAACACTTTGGTCATTAACAATTTACCTTTACCCGATAGAAAAGGTCGAAATATGATAGGGATAAACATAATCAATTGGTAGATACAAGGTTTTCATAACCGATAAACAGTGGTTTTTAAATACGTGTTTTACTTACTTAACATTTTCTTTACTTTCCATTGCCTGGACATGTACGAGGTTTTGACACCAAAAAGATAATAGATTTCTGCTTCTGAAAGAATAAAAAAGTGAACAATGCCAAAACTGCACATACAAGGGTTTCTTAGTTCAGCGACGATATGCTGTGCAAAAACGTTGCAAAAACTAAGTCTTTCGTCATGCCTGAAAGATTGTCACCAGGCCACAGACCACAATTAATTACGCTATATGTTTCTATATAGCCTTAGTGGCTATAACATTTTTTGTTAATATCAGCAGGTCCATGGATTTTGTATGTACCTTTGCCTGTCTGAGGGACACATACCCTGAAAAGGACAACCCCTGTTGTATAGCTCTTTCTCCCAGGATATTGGTTTAAACAAACACACCCACTACTTTTGCATGGGCCAGAATTACCACAAACAAGTCTTCAATGTCAACAAGTTTACAAACTACATGCTCTCCCCTGTCACCTTCAGTCAAATAGTTGCCACTTCATAGCCGTGTGCCATGAAATAATCACAGTCAAACAGCAGACTACTTTCACAACAAATTTCCAGATTTTGGACAACCAAATGGGAAGATAACTGTAATCTGAGGCCTACCAACCACCTCGGCCTGTAAATTTCACTCCCTGCGGACTTGTTGTCAGATTATGGAGTGGATGTGCTGTAGTAATTAAAGGGAGCCGTCTGAGTGGGGATGGAGGTTACAAGGTGAAAAAACTTATTCCGGTGGTGGCAGACAAAAGCCCTGCTCCAGAGGCACTTATTCAGATGATTCACTGCGACTGTTCGGGACGGTGCACTACTCAAAAGTGTACCTGCCAAAAGCATGAGATGGAATGCACCAGTGCATGTGGGCATTTCAACTTATTTTTTTGCTTGTATCCAATTCAAGGTTCAAACACATTGTCCTGGGCACACACCTCAGCTGTCTGGGCTGTCTGTCCAGGACAGTGGGTTAGTTGGTTAATGGTCAGTGAGAGAGAAGAGGTTGTTGTGGCCTTACACCTACCCATTGAGCCGTTAAGAACTCGCTCTGGGTTGGAGCCGGTACCGGGCTGCAAATCCTGTACCTACCAGCCTGTTGTCCGATGGCTTAACCACTGCACCACCGAGGCCGGTATGTGGTCATTGCCAAGTTGGCAACTGTGAGAATATGACAAATGAGCCATGATAGAAGAAGATGATGAACAAGACTGAGTCTAATAAGCAATAAGATAGGACATTATGTGTCATGATGTCAGTACTTATTTCCAGAGTTGTGCCTTGATTACGTCATGGCGCCAGTGCAAATGCAATGTTCATTTCAGGAACTACTGTTATTTGAAAAACATAAATGAAAATTGCATTAATTATAACATCAGGTTTAAAAAAACCTTGCAATTTGATGCTTATCAATGATATTTTTTACGTTTTTTTTTGCTGGCGGCCATCTTGTTTTTTAATGTCATTTTTTAAAGACTTTCCCATGTGTCAAAATTGTCCAACTTTTGATATGTTGTTCTCCACATCGAAAAATACAAAAAACGATCATAATTTTTTTTTGAGGTTAGGTGGTATATTGACCCGCCTAATACGTAAATGACGTCATATAAACGACTGCTACGTTACACCATAGCAATGCGTTTAGTATTGTAAATATAGTTAGTTCATCAAGACAAACGGTTCGGCCCGTTTTTTCTAGTTATTATTTTGACATTAAAATTTAATTGTGCTTGAAAAGGCTGATCCAAGGGGAGGGAGCGCCCCCAAATTTTTCAACTGCCCTCAAAATGTTCAAGTGCCCTTTTTGTTGGTATAAAAATTATTTTGCATGTAAGCATTTTTAGCTGCATGAAGTTAAGTTATGCGTGTATGCGCAAGCTTGCAGTTGTGTGTCTGTGTTACCGAGTCTCAATGGGGTTCACCACATTGTCTAACGCGAGTAATGCAGGCGCGGATGCAATTTTTCTGAAAGGTGAGGGGTGGGGTCCAAATGTGATGACTGATCTCTCCTTTTACACAGAACAGTTAATATAATCACGTTTGTTTTTTTCTTGTTTTTTGGGGGGGTTTTGGGTTTTTCGTAGGCTATATCTGCCCTACCTAGACAGATCCGTCCCTAGAATAGTGCCCTTTGAAGAAAAGTTATCAACGTCAGATTACAATGAAATATTACAAGACTCCATCATATGTGGTCATGTGGGATAGACAAAGTACACCAGAGGTGGTGAAAATTTCATCCTGGGACGAGGCTTGCCGAGTCCCATGGTCGAAATTTTCACCACCTCGGGTGTACTTTTTCTATCCCACATGACCGCGTCTTTTTCTCTCATTCATTTAGTAAATAAACCATTATTTTACACTAACAGACAATTAAGATAGCTGAACAAGTACCTTTTTTTATTTGACCATTTTATCATAAATAAACTACACTATCGTATTTGTTGTTTGTTTCATATGTTAAATAAATTTAACACTACAAATTAACAAGATAGCTTTTAAAATGAAGGTTTTAATAACAAAATATTAATTTAAAACTCAGTCTAATGATCTCACGTCACCACCATAGGCACTTGATGACAGGATAATTTAATTATTCTCAATATACCACTATACCCCCCCCCCCCCCCCCCCCCCCCAAAAAACCCCAACACCTCCAAGGCACTAGCCTACATACAAATCCCTAAAAGTATTGCTATGGTCAAAGAGAGAGAGAGAGAAAAAAAGAAGAAAATTACAATAATTATTAGAAAGCTTGTTTTATTTCCATAAATTAGCATTCCAGTAACTAACACGTAGCCTATATTGGTACAAGCGTTTTCCTTCACGTAGGCCTACTGAACGCAAAAATATAAATTTGAAAACAGACTTGAAATAATTGAAACATAATTAATTAAACTTTTTAAATATCTAAACTGGTTTATAAAGATGCTATAAAATGTCAAATGTAGATATTATACAAAGTAATTTAAAAAGTTACATTTTAAAGACGGTAGGCCTATAGGCCTATAATAATAGAAAAAGCAAGCAACTTGGTATCATCTAGGACGGAAGTGACCTTTAATATTTCAAGTCAACCAATGGCAATGGGACATTTTTTTGTCAGCACCGCCAGATCAACGTAAAGATGAGTTATAAAGAAGCGGTAACCTAGGGTAGGTTGGTGATATTCCGACCCCTTATGGACGCACCACACTTGTAGAAGGTATTCCAACTTCAAAATATTGATCCTGTTGTTTCCCACAGCGTCGATATGCACATTCTAACCAGTAGTGGTCCACTCTAGCCAATCGGTGCCGGTTTCTTTTATATATTCTCATTTTATTGGCTAGTGTCGATCAGGATAAACCCAACCCCATTCCGGTAAATTCCGACTACACATCCCGTATAATTCCGACTACTACCGAGATTATACCAGGGTAATTCCGACCCCCTCGGAGTGTTTAAAAAAAATATATGTACCAGGTAAAACTAGTAGCGTATAATATTCCTGGCTGTATTTTTTTCACTGTAAACAAAAATTAATATGCAATGAAATGGACAGCGAATGTGTATTACAGTGTGAAAATATCACATGTATTTTTCAGCATCTAATGTCATGGTATGTGGTGAACAATAAAACTATTTGATAACGTCTTGCTTTATAACCTATTGTCCGAACCAAATTGTTAACAACTACGAAAAATTACTCTCCTACCTTTAATTGCCGTTAGATTTCCTCCAAAGTTTGTCCAGACAGAAATCTTGAAAAAACACATTACAATGACACAGATTCCACATACCAGATGATAACTATGTCACCTATATCGACTTCGCTGAAAGCGCATTGGACAAAAAACATGCAATTTTGTGTCAGCTGCCATTTTGACTTTTTATGGAATATTCTTCACGAGGGGGGAAAGGATAGGACTTAATCTAACAACGTCATAACATGTTATGATATAAAAGCAAACGTGATGACGTCATATTATTTATTATTATTATTAAAAAATTTTTAATGATACCACTAGAGATAATTGATTTCATATTAATTGTATCACATACTTTGGAGGCTTTCACCCCTCTTGAAGAGTATTCCATAAACAAGCAACATGGCAGACGGCAGAAATCTGCATGTATTTTTCCTTATGCAATCTCAGCAAAGACGATATCAGCGACATCGTTGCAGTCTCGTGTGGAATCTGTATATTTGTAGTGGTTTTTTTTGCGATTTGTGTCTGGACAAACTTTGGAGGAAATCTAACCGCAATTAAAGGTAGGAGAGTAATTTTTTGTAATTATTAACAATTTGGTTCGGACAATAATAATTTAGTCTACATTTTTATACTAATGTTGGTGTTTTTACTGCAAGGAAATACCGTGAAATGCCACAACAGCGTAATTGATTTTCAGTACTCAGCGTTAATTAATTTTAGCCAAAAAATAATATATTATTACCCATATGGGCTCAAATATACGGGGTAATATTTTTTCGATCTCTGCACATTGTGCAGATTGCTTCTACAGCCACTGATTGGCTGGCTTAAAAATCACGATGTTTGGTTGGTTGCTTGTCATGGCCGGAACTTCACTTTCATTCATATGTTTCCATTCATGAGTCAGATTACACATACGTTATACGATATACAAAGATTTACAAAAACAAATAGACTCACTTGTTTCGTAAACATGAAATGGTATATTTTCGCAAGCAGCGGCTTTAGTAATATATAAAAAATAATTATTTTCAAATGCATTTAGTCGTATTATTTTGTACTGTAAACATTTGGCTGTAAAAAGAACGCCGTTATGCTATGACGTCACTTACATTACGTCATGTAATGTGCGTAAGATTATATGACGTAATGGCTGATGGCTTTGTTGTAGACTGCAGAGGAATTTTTAGGTCTCACTACACAGATGTCATCTGCCATTGAAACCCATGTTAAACTGCCCAACTTCAAGCGAAGATTGCCCATAGCACGGGTTCTCGTTGGCACTAACAACATACACCATTGCGAACATACATTATATAAGCATTTATATTCATTCCAAAATTGTGAACATTTCCGTCTCAGTTTTTTGCTATATGACCGCATCTGGCTGTAGTACCGGTCCGAACAGGTGGTTCATTAACCGATTCACTCCGGCTGTCACTTGCACTATATAACCATGTCCCAAAAGGTCGATGCACAATATTACAAAATAACATGGGCAAAATACAGCCAGAAGGCTTACCATTAAACATACATATTGTTTTAATTCTTCACCATTTCCTAGAAGTGAATATGTGAACCATAACATGTGCCACAATTAGGAACTATAGTGGACCGTCATCAATCAACTCTCACCCGGAAGTGATCTGTGTGGTGAGACCGTACATTAAAGCCGCACACCCTAGTTCCATCCAGCGAAAATAAATTATAATTTGGTTAATCTACAAACCTGTAACACACTTAGATCACGTTTTTATCAAATGGAGTGAAAAAGCAGGTTTTATATCG
This sequence comes from Gigantopelta aegis, assembly GCF_016097555.1. Classification (NCBI taxonomy): domain Eukaryota; kingdom Metazoa; phylum Mollusca; class Gastropoda; order Neomphalida; family Peltospiridae; genus Gigantopelta; species Gigantopelta aegis. The sequence goes on along the minus strand of NC_054699.1, from coordinate 44,921,320 downwards.
ATAAATACCATGGGAATCCCCATGTCCCAATTGCTTGAAATAATTTTGAAAGTTAGTATTCTGATGTCACCGGTAGATGTCGCTCGAAGCACAACAATGCCTACGTCACGACAAATTTCACAGACTTGGGGTGCGTTTCTTTCACCTCTCCTGGACATGTTCCAACTGTTCTGTCCTGGTTGTATCCCCTCTCCAGATATCGTAAGACTTAGCAAAATTATTGGTTTTACGGGTTTGTAACGTTTTGTATTGAGACACTTACTTGTCTGAACTTTATTGTTACTGAAAATGTTCACGAACTGTGAAGAAAAATCTCACAAATGAACAACAACAAATCGGATGTTGATTGCGCAAACCGTGCACGAGAAAACAAACCGAAACAAAATGATAACGGTCACGAGATATACCAACCTCTGTGACATTGAAATGGAAATATCCCCTCTAAAAATAAATTAGACCTTGTGTGCTCAACGGTTTTTTCTCAGACGTGCGTGCGATTTATGAAATACAAAAAATGCATTTTGTGGTATTACAAAAACCAGGATTACCAAAAAAACAAACACTTCAGGTGAATGGAAATGTATATTCTAAATAATAAACGGTAAGTAAAGTGCAACTTTATTTGTGAAAAAATGAGTTTATTAGCGAACTAGCCGTAACTAGGGTGTGTCCCTTTAAAAATCAGTTAAAATTGACAATGGGTAATAAAGAGAATAACCAACTCGCTACGAGGAGTTACGAATTATCTGTCCCTCGTGAATGAATGTTGTAAAACCCTCGCCAAAGGCTTGGGTTTACAACATTCATTCACTCGGGACAGATAATTCGTAATTCCTCGTAGCTCGTTAGTTATTCTCTAAATAATACGTAGGTATGACAAAGTTTGACGTCACTTTCAACTTTGCGCTGCATATCTGCCACCAGCTTAAATGACTCACTTTTCAACACACATATTACATCTTCCCAATGAAATACAGTGACATTAAATAGATGTACATACACAGCGTTTTGTCGTCTTTCCAATTATTTAATTTGTAATTCGGTAAAAACTACACCAATAACGATTTTCAAGAGAGCTCTGTCAATGATGTCGCGTAAAAAGTATGACGTCGCTGCATTTTTACAGCTGATTAGGGTCACATGGTAATTTTGTCTTAACGCGGCGTCTGACGTCAATGGCTTCTTTTAGAAGTGTTTTCAGGCATTTAAGACGTGGCTCATTATAGAGAAAGGTCGATTTTGTCACTGATAACAAAATGTGATACTTTAAATGTACTTTGAAAAACACTGAACTTCAAATGGATTTTGAATATATTTCTATACTTCGGCACATCGAGTTCACATATTCAATTGTTAAATTGAACCTATTTCTATGTTTTCTTTGAAGTTTCAAGTCATTTCACCCTAGCGCACTTAAGCGCAAGGCGTCCTAACTGGGGTTGTCTCAGCAGTCATGGCGGCAGCCATTTTATCAATCCCATAATGCATCGCTTCAAGGTGGCACTGCCTAGTATGTTACATGTGTTTTAGTTTTAAAAAATAAATATTAATGTACGAACGAAATTGTCAACAACTACAAAAAATTACTCTCCTACATTTAATTGCCGTTAGATTTCCTCCAAAGTTTGTCCAGACACAAATCGCAAAAAAACCACCACAAATATACAGATTCCACACACGAGACTGAAACGATGTCGCCGATATTGTCTTTGCTGAGAATGCATAGGGAAAAATATATGCAGTTTTCTGCCGTCTGCCATGTTGCTTGTTTATGGAATACTCTTCAAGAGGGGTGAAAGCCTCCAAAGTATGTGACACAATTAATATGAAATCGATGATCTCTAGTGGTATCATTAAAATAATAATAATAATAATAATAATATGACGTCATCACGTTTGCTTTTATATCATGTTATGACGTTGTTAGATTAAGTCCTATCCTTTCACCCCTCTTGAAGAATATTCCATAAAAAGTCAAAATGGCAGCTGATACAAAATTACATGCTTTTTTCCCTATGCGCTCTCAACGAAGTCGATATAGATGACATGGTTAGCATCTGGTATGTGGAATCTGTGTCATTGTAATGTTTTTTTAAAGATTTGTGTCTGGACAAAGTTTGGAGGAAATCTAACGGCAATTAAAGGTAGGAGAGTAATTTTTCGTAGTTGTTAACAATTTGATTCGGACAATAGGGCCTAAGTTGCTGAAATTGCGTTTTGTTATATAACTGACCATGTGTAAAATATCAGAGGTGAATCTAGCCCAAATACATTATGGCTAGCGAGCTCTCACCCACAATTACATTGTTTTGGTTGTTTCTTACATGAAAATTTTCTTCCTTTTTTAAAGCTGCAATCTCGCCTCACATTAATTAGCATAACTTCATAGAAACACACCTACAGTTTTTATAAAGAATTGTGTGTGACAGTAACACAATTTTAATAGTTAATTTTTTTTTTTTTTTTAGATATTTTAGGTAATATTCCTATCAGCACACAGTACCCGCCCCACATGCTATATTGTTCTTTTTTAATGCATTTTCCAGGGAAACATGACCCGACCCCCACCCCAACACACACACACACACCTTTGCTAGCCACAGTCTAGAACTCTACACAATTTCCTGCACAGGCGCCTGTTTTACAAAATATTTGGTTTCAATGCTTCAGATTAATTTTATAAGAATAAGAATAAGAATAATTTATTTGCATAACGCCCAAATATGGGCAGAGCAAAAATAACAATATAATATACATTTATTTGCAGTAACAGTAACATAAATATACATTAATTACATGAACAAACATCTGAATCAACAAATACATATGTAATTTAAGCCTTATTACTAGTGATATTAATATTTAGGTAAAAGCAAATATTGTCAGAAGTGTAGAGCCATAAAAAACCATCAACTATGGCGTTCGTGAATCATTTTTCACGAATCCACACACCCTCGTACATTCTCCATTAGTTTATACAGACGTGAAATGCAAACAATTTGAAATTACTTCCAACTCATATGCTTTCACGCAACTTAAAGCATCTCTTTACAAAATTGCAAATGATAGGGCATAATTCCGGAATATTGTTGCGTGTAAGAAATAAGAATTTTTCATTATTAGTCAAAAAAGAAAAATGTGATTCTTGTTTTATTTTCATAATGAAATGATATTCGTCTTCAACTTCTAGGGGACAGTTGGGACAATATCTCTCATTCGCAGGGACAGGTGGTTTCTTGCATCTTCCCTTTTCAATCATAAGTGAATGTGAACTTAAACGAAGCCTACTAAAAGCTTTTCTGCTTTCATAGTCTTTGGTATGTAATAAATAGGACTCAACTGAACTCGAAATTTTTTTGAATGACATAAATTATATGTGCGCATTTTATTACCATATTTGTTAGAATTTTTGTTTGATGTTAACTGTGTTGTAATATACTGCAAAAAGTACTGCTCGCATTTAATTACGAGTTCACCTAAAGTGCATGCAGTCGGTAATTCTGGAGTTGAAGATAGATGCGTAGGAATTCCAATTAGGTTTGCAGCATTAACAAGTTTAGCTACCCACGATGGTTTGTTGTTCTGAGCTGACTTTGAGCTATCAATAAACGCAGCAGTTAACAGTGGGTTGTTTTAAGTCTGGATATGTAATACATATTTAAAGGCATTAATAATTATATCATACGTCAGTGGCAATCTTCCTAATTCTGCTAATGCTGCAGCATTACTGGTATATTTATTGACCCCCAAAATCCATTTACAGAATTTTATGTGTACTTTTTCTACATCAAGAGTAAAATAATTTGTGTTACAAACTTGTGGTCCCCAAATTTCACTCCCATATAACAACACTGGTTTAATTAATGTATTGAATAGTTTAATGCAAATATTGATAGGTGGATTGTGTTTGAGAATTGATTTTAATAAGTGATTTAAAGATTTAAGTCCTTTGTTTTTTAAACACTTTACACCAATGTTGAATTTGCCATGGCTGTCTATAGTGATACCCAAATATGTGTAGTCATTAGATATGTTAATTTTGGAGGACCCTATGGTAAAGTTAAGATGATCTGTGTTCATTTTACGCTTATTGAAGACAATAATGTTAGATTTTTCAACATTAATGGGAAGATCATTACATATAGCATATTGATTGACAGCATTCAGCGTATTTTGGAGCCCTGATGCTGAAGGGGACAGAAGCACCAAATAATCTGCGAATAAGAGATGGTTGATTTTCAAATTATTCACATCAATAGGTTCACATTGTGCATCAAAATACTTAACAATATCATCTATAAAGATATTAAAAAGCAAAGGGGATAAATTACAACCCTGTCGTACACCACGGCTGGGATGGAACATGGGTGATGTACCTGCTGACGTTTTAATTTGATATGAGTCACCTATATACATAGAGTGAATTAATTTTACAAAGTTACCAGTGATGCCACTTTTCACTAATTTCATTAATAGTTTTTCTCTATTAATCATATCAAAAGCTTTTTTAAAGTCTATGAAAGCTGCATATACAGGTTGTTTAACAGAGATATATTTTTGTACTATGGATTGCAGAATGAACAAATTGTCAGTAGTTCTGTGGTTTTCACGAAAACCACTTTGATTCATACTAAGTATATTGTTTTGTTCCAAATAATTTTTGAGTCTTCTTGCCAACATTTTTGTAAATAGTTTTCCAACACATGAACTTATTGCAATTCCTCTGTAATTGTTAGGGTCTGTTTTGGTTCCCTTTTTATGTAGCATTTTTAAGATTGATTCATTCCACTTTTCTGGGAATGACGAATTTTGTAATACCAAGTTAAATAATTCAACAAAGTAGTCTATCATAGGCCACATAATTGATTTTAGTAATTCATTGGTAATACAATCTTTTCCACTGGACTTGCCATTCTTTAATAATTTAGTGCTCGCCATAATCTCTGTAGCTGATATAGGCATGTTTAGAGACGGGTTAGGAATGTTCCATTTAGGCGGCATTTTAATGTGGCCTTCATTTGAATAATCTGAAGTGAGTTTCTTAAAATGTTCGTAACAACTATCTGGATCAGGTAGAATGTCTATATTATTATCTGATAATTGCAGTTGTTTTATTAGATACCAACATTTTTGTTGATCACCATTTATATGATTTTCAATTTGTGATATTATATTTTGTTTATATTGACGAGCTTTATATTTGCATAGGCGTTTATATGCTTTTTTTGCGGAGTAAAACCTTTCAAGAAATATTCTGTTATTGGGATATTCTTGCATGTTTTTACAAGCAGTAAGTGCAGAAAATTTGTATTCTTTGCATGCCTGATCAAACCATTTCCGCTTACGTTTAGGTTTATTTGAAGATTTAACAAAAGTCATGGACTTTAGGCTTATGGTGGAAAGAACTACCTTCATATCAGCTTCTGCTTTATTAACACCTTCCTTATCATTGCTATAGTTATTCATTATAAAGGATTTTAGAAGAGAATCAACATCTGGACATTGAATGGAAAATATAGCCTTTGCTTGACTTTCTTCAGTCCACTTAAATCTACCTGGTAATTTCTCATATTTATATCTACATTTGTTTTGTACATGTGTTTTAGATACTAGATGGACAACTACCTGACAATGGTCTGTTAGTAATGATAATGGTTTAACACACATATACAATATATTTTCAACACAATCTTCTGAAGCAATCATGTAATCGATCATACTAATGCCATTGTATTTATAACGTGTATGCGCCTAATGTGTCACCGTATGTCCGACCATTAAGTATTCTAAGTTTAGTCGACATACAAAGATTGGTAAGTTTAGTGCCATTGGAATTAATTATTGTATCTTTGTTATTTCGATTACAACATGAGTCTAATAAGTAATCTTCTGGAACCGGAACATACTGGTCATCATCTTGGGATATATAATCCGATAAATCTGCAGTGCGAGCATTGAAATCTCCACCTAAAATAATGTGACAGTCATTACTTGTTAAACTATTGATATCATTTTCTATTTGTAAGAAAGGGTCTGTGGCACATGTCAAACTGTAGCTAGAATTGCTTGGTGGTATATATACCGATCCCAGCAAGACATCTTTTTGCAGTTGAAGCAGATTTCCTGATATTTTCACCCAAAGAACATATGGACACTTTGTTTTGATAAGATGAACATACTGCTTCAGATGTTTCTTGAAATAGAATATAATACCACCTTTAGATTTTACAGATATTCGATGTTTTTCAAAATATTCAAACGAGTCAATGTCTAAACTATTTTTGGACTCCTCAGAGTGCCAAGATTCAACTAGCGTAACAAAATCTAAATGCTTAACACAACGCAAAAAGTCAAAATCGTTCAGTTTTTCAAAACTCCAGAAATGTTCCAACAGGAATATTTAAACCTCATATCAATGTATAACGTTGAAAAACTAGTAAATAAATACTCGTATTTGCTATGTGAAAGACTAACTTATAATAATTATAGTCTAAGTAATTGATGAATGAGCATTGACCAGACTATATGACTAAATGTGACATTCTAGAAAAAGTTATACATGCACACGTGTATATTTTCTAGTTCGGGAATCACTTTAAGAAAACTTTCCACTCCATTGTTCAAGAAGAATGTTGAACTGCTTGAAGTGATGTTTCATCATTTCAAGCTTATCCATAGAGCTTTTGTTAATATCAGGCTGAGTATCTTTGTAGTGAGACACGACGACCTTTGATTGTGTTCTGCTGCGGCCACTTTATATTTTTCGCGATGAGATTTTATATGTAACTGTAACATTAGTATTGGTATAAACATGTTTATGTTGGTCTTGCATGTCGATTTTTCAAGATAGGTAGGGCCTAGATGTCCAACATGTTACAATGAAGACATTGTTGTACACATGATTGTAAGCGTAACTGGCAGGCAAATAAAAACACAAATAAAACAAAAACAAACACATAGCCCAATCCACCCCCCACCCCCCCCCCCCACCCACCCACCCAGTAACAATACCAACCCCGCCCCAAAATAAAATACAAAATACCCCTCCCCCTCGACAAACACACATGCCCCCCCCCCCCCCCAAAAAAAAAAGAAGAGAAAAAAAAGAACAAAAACATATAACCCAGACAAATACGCACATTTTCTATCTATATTTAGTGGCATGCAATAATCACATTTGTATTATTATTATTATTATTATGCTATTATTAATTTATTTATTTAATCTTTTTTTTTTTTTTTAGCCTTTTATGTTCTGCCAATAGATTTTTATTGTTACTCAGCTTAAATCAGACCTCTCTCACCAAACCACCACCCCCCAAACGTGTTCATTCAAACGCCCATGTGCACTGCCTTTATTTTTTATGTAACATTGTTTCACTATTTATGCATAATAGAAGTTTGAAATCAATGGGTGTATTGTTGCATTGTCCTTATAAGCTAGTAAATATATTAAGTTGTGAAAACAACAACGTCGCTTTGTATTGCTTATTTTCCGATTTTATGTTTATAACAACGTTAAGGTTCATGATAACATTTTAATATTATAATGGTATATGTTACCATTTTCCAGTGGCTTCAAAAACACTATTACATATTCCAGAATAATATTTGGCATGTTTCAGTTCCATTTTAAAGTGAAGTATGCACATGGCGATCGGTAGTTAAGTTTAACCGACAAGTTTAAAAAAGAGAGTCAAAATTTGGCAGACATATTTCACAGCATGCCAAACTATAACTTTCTAACCACTAAATACTTTTCCGTCCGGTTTTCATTAATTTACATCTTTTGGTTCATATTTTTGTTTAAAATAAAAAAACTTGACCACATATTTATTTTTTAATTTTCCATTGTTCTACCTAAATTAATAGGCTACTGTTTCCTTAATTTGTAGTTTACTTTTTATTTATTTATTTGCAAGTCTGTGTCACTGCAAAAAATATCATTATTGTTTCCATTAGTATTATTAGCATTTATTCAAAACCATCCCGTTAAATACGTCCATGTTCTTTTGTCAATTACATTCACAAATTAAGAATCGATGAACCATTACGAAGAAAATGCAGTTATTTTCAGGCACTGCAGAGCAGGGGGGCACTGAATATATATTTTGGTAGTAAATCTTGAGGCAAAGATGAGTTTTATGTGGCACAATTTTGATCGATATAGAAAACAGATACCAGAAATAAGTAACTACATATCGTAAGGCAGTGCTAAAAACAATTGTACTACGTGTACTTGTTTATATTTTTATACATTAGATAAATATATGTTTTGAGTACCACAATTAAAACTTTTTAGACCCATGTGGAAGTGAATAATGCCCTTTATTGTAAAAAAAAAGACAAGAAAAAAAAAGACATAGTTTTTATAAACAAATGCATGTAAACTGATTTCAACAAGTACTAAATCACTTCCAAGTATATTTGGTAGGAAGTTGCATTGTTCCATGAAAGGGGCGGGACACAGCCATGTCGTAAAGCGGTCGGTCTAGCATCGATCCCCATCTGTGAGCCCATTACGCTTTTTCTCGTTCTGGCCATTTTTTGTGTGCAATTTAGAAAACAATCTGCTCAGAAATGAATAACTTGCACTAAATTACAATGTGAAACAAGGAATTTCCTGGGGCAGGAATATAAATTATTTTGCAGGGCCGTACGTAGCAAGGATCTGTGTGTGTGTGTGTGTGTGTTGGGGGCAAATTAATTATTGGACCCATTGGTCTATTTCTCATTCCAGTCAGTGTGCCACGACTGTTATATAAAAAGCTGTGGTATATGTCTGTGTTGGTGCGCGCACGCTCACACACACACACACACATATATAAAAACATCGCCGTCGCTTCCTACGCCAGTGTAGTGGGTTTCCTCTCTAAGGCTCAGACTAAAAATTAAAAGTTAGGACATCCAACAGCCGATGATTAACAAATCAATGTGCTCTAGTGGTGTTGTTAAAAAAAATATTGAGCCTATGCACAAATAAATCTTTATAGGGGGTAGTGTCAAATCATGGTCGCCTAGAAAAAAAATATTGCTTGAGGGAAGGTTCGACCCAGAAACCCTTGTGCACACGCGCCTGCATCAGATGTAGCTAGAGCAAAACAGCTGCATGATTTCCTTTCTCGTGAGTACAACAACTATATAGACCAGTGAACTGTATTTTTTTTCAATATAAAATATTTAAAAACTATACTCTCACCCTGCTAAGCTTCAGTCTGTCGTCTGCTTCTTTCTATTTGACAAAATATCATTAATAAATGGAGTATGGTGGTTATTGAAGATGGTTGAATAAATTACATTTAGGGACAAATCAAATTATTTTTGTTCAGGTAATACTTTGTTAGACCATTAAATAGGTCAGTGGTCTGTGACAATATGCCTTTAAATGGGCAGTAAAAAAAATCCTGCCTACTGTAATATCTTAATGAAATTCCTATGAAATGACACTGCGCTTATAAATATAACAACACTAATCAAAACGTAAGTAAAATGGTAAATCAGATCTGAGAAATACAAAATCTCAAAATATTCAGATCTAACATTTTATACATATAACAGTAGAATAAAATAGTTTGCACAGACCTATACCATGGGACAGTTCTCGAGTTCATTTTCAGTGAAGTTAAGTTCAAACGAAGGCAAGAAATGTCATGTAAAAAATGGTTTATCTACATGTAACTTTCAAAAGGTGTGAACAATGAGTCGGCTACCAAGCACTCCCATTTGATCTGTAACGCACCACATATGCAGTTCCAGGGCTTGAAATAAGTGGAGACCAGTCATTCAGGCTACCAGGAGGTCATCAGATACCAACAAAGTCCAGAACGTAACTTGGTTCTCCACACAATCTTACTGAACTAAAACTACATCACCTTTATTTTGATCAACTGAGTGCTATGTAGATACACGTTTCTTACACACCTGTTGGTGAGAACACCATGCGTTATTTTTAATAACACATGGTTGTTTACACACATATGTGTGTTTAATTTCAAGACATACGACTGGCTGCTCCAAGGTGATGACTATGTCACCACTGCCATACATCCAATAAAAAATAACACTGTGGGTTATAGTTAACCTGACAATCATGGGTCTGTGAAATGTAAGTTAGCTATAAGTGCAACGGCTGTAAATAACTAGTGTCGAAAAAAATGTAAAAATTTGTTTAAAACCTGGTTTTTGAGGATATGTAAGAAATAGAACAATACATACGTGTCCGTTAAATAACATTTATCTCACAACTCATTGTTTAAAAACGTATCAAACATGTTTTACTCGTTATATACATTTTAAAACCAATTGTGAGATAAATGGTATCTAACAGCTACCCATGTACATGTTGGTATTATTCTCTATATACCGTATCATTTCAGTGAGAACAGTGGTATGAATTTTGATGAGTGATGTTTCATAAACAAAAACATTTAATCAGAAATCCAGTGATCCAAGATTTGGATTTTAAACACTACTGTTTTTGGTAAAATGTCAAATAACACAGCCAATCTGATAAATGTTAAAACATGTTTTTCTTTTAAATTTTACTACATGTATATTTCTGTTCTTAATGTTGCTATACAACTACATGCAATAAAAACATGAATGAATATTACATTTTATATAAATATGACTATATTATGTTCTCTGTTACAATAAAAATATAAAATATACAAAATAGTATTTATATATGTTTATATATACCCAGTATAAGTATTTGTAAATGTTTTAACAATAGGCCTCCATTCAATAAAAAACATTATGCCATATTTAATAACATGTAACATAAACGTACAAACATAAATTCTGCTTACAGGTGTATAAAATATTAAATATTTTATCCATCAAGTGTGTATATGAATATTTTGTATGTAAACACTTTTACTAAGCACAAACTGCAAAATATGATATATATATATGTAAATATTCTATGAAATAAATTCTCTTTGCCATGGAATGTTGTTTATATGGTACTCTGTATAAATGCTTGTGCACATAAAAATACATATTAAATATGTGAAATGTGATAGTGGCTCGCGCATAAATTTACAAACAAAACTGATGATGTTTTCAAACAGAAATAATAGAGAAAAACCTAAAACCAGTGATACCCTACTTCCATTCAAATCGGAAAAAGATTTCAAAAAAAGAAAAAAAAAAGAAAAAAAAAGAGTAAAATTTGCATAGAACATTCTTTTGTTGCCAAATGAGTATTCTTATTATACATACTGAACTAAAGAGCTCTTCATATCAGTGGTACAAATGACTACAAAGTTTGAGTCGGTATTTATGTGAATTCGATAAAGCTTTTGTCACACAAGTTACCTGTTTGTTGTTACAGAAACTACTCTTTTGAGAAGTAAAGGAGAATTAATTGGTTTGACTCATTAATATTATTACAGTTTACAGTTGAAATATAACACTGAAAAAAAGTGTTTTCAGAAAATAATTAACACCATAATTTCCAAGAAGTTGACAGTGGAAATCAACACCAAAAAATGTCATTTCTGATAATAAGGGCCGATTTCACATGTCTGGGTTTCATAACACCGGGTTATATGAAAACCTAGGTTTAACACTGGTTTACGTAAAACGCTGGAAAACTTGACCAAGACATACACCCATGGTGCATTTCACATGTGTGTGTTTTACCCGTGTTTACAAAACCACGCTTTTTACATGGGTTACCCGCAGATTTGGAAAGGGACATAAGCGAGGAATAGCTTACACTTCATCACTTTGTAGTTGAAAACTCGTTACCGGTATATTATTAGCATTTTCGTTCGAGATGGGGGATTAGCTACCTCCTCCCACCCCCCCCCCCCACCCCCCCCCAATGTGGAGCAAACCATCACATTTTGTCAAAAATGATGGACATATTTGGGCAAAATGAGTTGGCCTGAAAACATTTTAACATGTATTTCCATCATTTTACTCACAATATTAGTTATAATCCATGTCAAATGCTTACAGAACCCTACATATATGTTGGTAATAATGCAAATATGAATAAACATTTTGTTATTGGCATTTACCTTTAATTCTAACATAATATAAAAAACAAAATGGGACGCCTGAGGGCACCGAGACAACGTTTGGTCAAGTTTTCAAAACTGTGGGCCTGTACCGCCTTGTTCCCCCTTTATTAAGACGAGACAAACACGACAGTATGTCATTATAAGACTGCAGTCTATGACAGACGTTTATTGCTATGATACCCCTTTATTAAGATGAGACAAACACGAAAGTATGTCATTATAAGACTGCAGTCTATGACAGACGTGTATTGCTATGATGCCCCTTTATTAAGACGAGACAAACACGAAAGTATGTCATTATAAGACTGCAGTCTATGATAGACGATTATTGCTTGGATACCCCTTTATTAAGACGAGACAAACACGAAAGTATGTCATTATAAGACTGCAGTCTATGATAGACATGTATTGCTTTGATACCCCTTTATTAAGACGAGACAAACACGAAAGTATGTCATTATAAGACTGCAGTCTATGATAGACGATTATTGCTTTGATACCCCTTTATTAAGACGAGACAAACACAAAAGTATGTCATTATAAGACTGCAGTCTATGATAGACGATTATTGCTTTGATACCCCTTTATTAAGACGAGACAAACACAAAAGTATGTCATTATAAGACTGCAGTCTATGATAGATGTTTATTGCTTTGATACCGATGCTGGTACTCCCCGTTTCGTGCACTTCATACAATGAAGAAAATGTTCATTTTTCATTTTAGTAAATAACTATATTTATTACCCAGTGACCACTCATAACAGGGAAAATATTTTCCATATTTTCTCAATGAGAAATATTCTGCAGTGGTGTGACGTACAATATTACTGGATGATTTGACGCTTCCAAACCAATGATTTTGTCGGTACTAAATATAACATCATCACGATTTGACAAACACACAAAATGAGTTTGATGAGTGTGTGTTCACGACTGTTTTAATGTTAAATTTATAACAAAATGTCATTTTAACGCAAATCATTATTTATATTTTTAGCAGAATAACGATAATGTTTGTTTTTGAAAATTATCTGTGAACATGATTAAAATGCAAAGTTATAGCAATACCCAGAACAGTGTGTAAAGTGGTTTACATTGTTTCTATAGCCTACATGTGCGTTTAAAATAAAGTCGTTTAGAGAAAACATAGCTGGGGTAATACTTTTCATTTGTCACTCACTGAAGCTCGCGACAACTAAAAATTATTTGACTCGGGACATAAATTTTATAATAACTGGTATCTCATTTATTATCCTCTATATATCTCAGGTGCTTTGTTGTTCGTTCGCTTCAAACATGATGAAGGGGTGGATCTAATTGTACAGTCGTGCTAAAAGAAGGCAAACACGAATCTTGTCTAAAGGGGTATGGGGCATGGGCGTACGACCCGGGGGGGGGGGGGGGGGGGGCAATTGCCCCCCCAAATTCGGGCAAAACAGTGGGAAAAATTCGGGCAGTTTTTATCTGGGTAAAATTTCGAGCAAATCAACCCCTCCAGCCCCCCTAAATCAAAGAGTCCCCATACACCCATGGTATGGGGTTCGAACCCCCCGTATACCCCCACCCTGTATTAGCTTCTGTAGTGGGTTCAAATGATCTCTAAAATACGTTCACATTTCATGGCTCTGCAATACTGACGTAAAACACAATTTTGCTGCCGAAATTATCCATGAAGAAAAGTTACATTGAGCAAACCCAAGCAAAAACCACCTCAAGGGCAGGTTTAAACAAGCAATACAATTGTAACCCAGTGTTAAACTAGGATTACTGAAAACCAGACATGTGAAATGCACAGTAAACATGACCCAGGGTTTAACCTAGGTTTAAACCATATGTTTCCAAAACCCACCTATAACCTAGACATATGAAATCGGCCCTAATAGTTTCAAGAACAGTTTGTGATGGAAACAACAGTACAAACATCGGTTATTCTGAAAATAGTTCCTGATGAAAATAACACTAAAGGTATTTAAACACTTCACGATGGCATTTTTAAACTCTTAACACTTGACGGTGGGAAAATCCCTGAAAGAGTGAGTCCCCACATCACCAATGTCTTCTCTCCACGGGGGTACCTGGACCGGCGACAGATACTGTTTCAGCTCGACCTGCGTGTCGACGATATTCACGTGGAAGGGAGAGCCGGGCACGTCGACCTTTGACCACTTGACGATGATGATGTAGAGGCCGCACTCAATGGGGTCATAGCGACACAGGAATGTGCAGTCCTTCTGACTGTCACGGGACATCTCCACCTGAAATGCTCCTGGAGGCAAAATGGGAATCGATTGTTAACAGTTATGTGTTATATATGTGTTACACCCTAATGGACTAACACCACTGAATGGATTGTTAACAATTATATGTTGTATATATGTGTTACACCCCTAATGGACTAATACCACTGAATGGATTGTTAACAGTTATGTGTTATATATGTGTTACACCCTAATGGACTAACACCACTGAATGGATTTTTAAGAGTTATATGTTGTATATATGTGTTACACCCCTACTGTGGACTAACACCAGTAAATAATCTTTAGTACACTAAGGTGAACCATATATTCAAAGTACAGTGAAATATCTCGAATATCTCTTTTTAATTATCAGTACAAAAAAGAACCTCTTTAAACTGGACACCCCTTAAAACTAGACGTTTTTCAGAGGTTTCAGGTATATAATATATATATATATATATTTTTTTTTAAATATAGTATGGTACAAATGTACTTCTGTCAAAAACTTAAGAGGTTTTGCTGAAGTCAACTGCATATGAGAGCTATTTGGTGAGTAAATTATTAGTTTGGTTTAATGACACCAATTAATCATTAACTATTGGATGTCAAACATTTGGTAATTCTGACTCGTAGTCATCCGAGGAAACCTGCTACATTTTTCAGTTAGCAGGCAAAGGATCTTTTATATGCACTTCCCCACAGACAGGAAAGTACAGATCACCCTTTGATCACTTGTGGTGCACTGGTTGGAATGAGAAAAAACCCAATCAGTTTAAATATCAGTACAGAAAAGAACCTCTTTAAACTGGACACCCCTTAAAACCAGAGGTTTTTCAGAGGTTTCAGGTATATAATATATATATATATATTTTTTAAATATAGTATGGTACTATTGGATGTCAAACATTTGGTAATTCGGATTCGTAGTCAGAGGAAACCTGCTACATTTTCTTAATGCAGTAAAATGTTACCTGAGACCTTTTTGCTCAGCTGTTAGGTCAACCGACAAGCTAATCCCGCCCCCTAGTCGAGTCAAATGTTACTTGAGACCTTTTTGCTCAGCTGTTAGGTCAACCGACAAGCTAATCCCGCCCCCTAGTCGAGTCAAATGTTACTTGAGACCTTTTTGCTCAGCTGTTAGGTCAACCGACATCCTAATCCCGCCCCCTAGTCGATTCGAATGTTACTTGAGACCTTTTTGCTCAGCTGTTAGGTCAACCGACAAGCTAATCCCACTCCCTAGTCGAGTCAAATGTTACTTGAGACCTTTTTGCTCAACTGTCAGGTCAACCGACAAGCTAATCCCACCCCCTAGCTGAGTAAAATGTTACTTACTTGTGACCTTTTTGCTCAACTGTCAGGTCAACCGACAAGCTAATCCCGCCCCCTAGCTGAGTAAAATGTTACTTGTGACCTTTTTGCTCAACTGTCAGGTCAACCGACAAGCTAATCCCGCCCCCTAGCTGAGTAAAATGTTACTTGAGACCTTTTTGCTCAGCTGTCAGGTCAACCGACAAGCTAATCCCGCCCCCTAGTTGAGTAAAATGTTACTTGAGACCTTTTTGCTCAGCTGTCAGGTCAACCGACAAGCTAATCCCGCCCCCTAGCTGAGTAAAATGTTACTTGTGACCTTTTTGCTCAACTGTCAGGTCAACCGACAAGCTAATCCCGCCCCCTAGCTGAGTAAAATGTTACTTGAGACCTTTTTGCTCAGCTGTCAGGTCAACCGACAAGCTAATCCCGCCCCCAACCGACAAGCTAATCCCGCCCCCTAGTTGAGTAAAATGTTACTTGAGACCTTTTTGCTCAACTGTCAGGTCAACCGACAAGCTAATCCCGCCCCCTAGCTGAGTAAAATGTGAGACCTTTTTGCTCAGCTGTGAGGTCAACCGACAAGCTAATCCCGCCCCCTAGCTGAATAAAATGTGAGACCTTTTTGCTCAGCTGTGAGGTCAACCAACAAGCTAATCCTGCCCCCTAGCTGAGTAAAATGTTACTTGAGACCTTTTTGCTCAGCTGTTAGGTCAACCGACAAGCTAATCCCGCCTCCTAGTTGAGTAAAATGTTACTTGAGACCTTTTTGCTCAGCTGTTAGGTCAACTGACAAGCTAATCCCGCCCCCTAGCTGAGTAAAATGTTACTTGAGGCCTTTTTGCTCAGCTGTTAGGTCAACCGACAAGCTAATCCCACCCCCTAGCTGAGTAAAATGTGAGACCTTTTTGCTCAGCTATTAGGTCAACCGACAAGCTAATCCCACCCCCTAGCTGAGTAAAATGTTACTTGAGACCTTTTTGCTCAGCTGTTAGGTCAACCGACAAGCTAATCCTGCCCCCTAGCTGAGTAAAATGTTACTTGAGACCTTTTTGCTCAGCTGTTAGGTCAACCGACAAGCTAATCCTGCCCCCTAGTGGAGTCAAATGTTACTTGAGACCTTTTTGTTCAGCTGTTAGGTCAACCGACAAGCTAATCCCGCCCCCTAGTCGAGTCAAATGTTACTTGAGACATTTTTGCTCAGCTGTTAGGTCAACCGACAAGCTAATCCTGCCCCCTAGTTGAGTCAAATGTTACTTGAGACCTTTTTGTTCAGCTGTTAGGTCAACCGACAAGCTAATCCTGCCCCCTAGTCGAGTCAAATGTTACTTGAGACCTTTTTGTTCAGCTGTTAGGTCAACCGACAAGCTAATCCCGCCCCCTAGCTGAGTAAAATGTTACTTGTGACGTTTTTGCTCAGCTGTTAGGTCAACCGACAAGCTAATCCCACCCCCTAGCTGAGTAAAATGTTACTTGTGACGTTTTTGCTCAGCTGTTAGGTCAACCGACAAGCTAATCCCGCCCCCTAGCTGAGTCAAATGTTACTTGAGACCTTTTTGCTCAGCTGTCAGGTCAACCGACAAGCTAATCCCGCCCCCTAGCTGAGTAAAATGTTACTTGAGACCTTTTTGCTCAGCTGTCAGGTCAACCGACAAGCTAATCCCGCCCCCTAGCTGAGTAAAATGTTACTGGAGACCTTTTTGCTCAGCTTTCAGGTCAACCGACAAGCTAATCCCGCCCCCTAGCTGAGTAAAATGTTACTTGAGACCTTTTTGCTCAGCTGTCAGGTCAACCGACAAGCTAATCCCGTCCCCTAGTTGAGTCAAATGTTACTTGAGACCTTTTTGCTCAGCTGTCAGGTCAACCGACAAGCTAATCCCACCCCCTAGTTGAGTCAAATGTTACTTGAGACCTTTTTGCTCAGCAGTTAGGTCAACCGACAAGCTAATCCCACCCCCTAGTTGAGTCAAATGTTACTTGTGACCTTTTTGCTCAGCTTTCAGGTCAACCGACAAGCTAATCCCGCCCCCTAGCTGAGTAAAATGTTACTTGAGACCTTTTTGCTCAGCTGTCAGGTCAACCGACAAGCTAATCCCGTCCCCTAGTTGAGTCAAATGTTACTTGAGACCTTTTTGCTCAGCTGTCAGGTCAACCGACAAGCTAATCCCACCCCCTAGTTGAGTCAAATGTTACTTGAGACCTTTTTGCTCAGCAGTTAGGTCAACCGACAAGCTAATCCCGCCCCCTAGTTGAGTCAAATGTTACTTGTGACCTTTTTGCTCAGCTGTTAGGTCAACCGACAAGCTAATCCCGCCCCCTAGTTGAGTAAAATGTTACTGGAGACCTTTTTGCTCAGCTGTTAGGTCACGGCAATTTCACCACACATAATGAGTTACAGTGTGTCCCATCCTACAAAAATATTTTTGTAAAATCATTTCAGTTTGATTTGATGTAAGAAGAAAAGTATTTTGGAAATAACAAAAAACACCCCCACTACTTTTGTGTACAATTCAGAAAACAATAGGCTCAGAAATAAATAATTGGTAGTAAATTCCATAGTATTAAAAAAGGCATTCCCTGTGGGAAGGACTACATGTAAGTGTTAAGCCAGTTTCATTACGACTGTCACAATGTCGTCACTCTGACATAATTTTCATGTTTCCGTTGGTCACTTGGTAAATTCAGCTCAGATGATATATACATGTAGTTAACAAAGCCTGTACAATGTGAAATATTTGGCATGTGTGGCCAAAAATATCAAACATGATAGATATGTTCCAGACGAGGCGAAAAACACATCAAAATCACCCACACGAGAGCTATGTGCTGAGCAAAAAGTCTCAAGTAACGTTTTTCTCCTGGGTGCGGTAGGCTTTGGAATATTAATTTCTGGACATCAGGTATGTGTTTGGTTGTCCTATTATTTCTAGAAAATTAAGACAGTGATGTGATGCGACTTAACATAGTATCTAGGATCATGACTTTAAAGAACAGAAGAATTGCACAATGACAAACGTTTTGGTCCCCAGATTCGAACCATCAACTGCCCGGCTCCAGCTCCTTGGGTTTCCACAATGAAGCGACTATTGAACGTTGCTAGGATACCGTCCTCTATGCCAGACCCACTGACCTGCACCTTGCTGGCACCTGGCTGGGCCGACACTTGGAACTCAAACGGACTTCCTGCCCGAGAGAAACAGATTATTTTAGAATAACAGTATTTAGTAGACAATGGAGGGCAAGAACACTGGAACATTCTAGAGTAACAGTATTTAGCAGACAATGGAGGGCAAGAACACTGGAACATTCTTGAGTAACAGTATTTAGCAGACAATGGAGGGCAAGAACACTGGAACATTCTAGAGTAACAGTATTTAGCAGACAATGGAGGGCAAGAACACTGGAACATTCTTGAGTAACAGTATTTAGCAGACAATGGAGGGCAAGAACACTGGAACATTCTTGAGTAACAGTATTTAGCAGACAATGGAGGGCAAGAACACTGGAACATTCTAGAGTAACATTATTTAGCAGACAATGGAGGGCAAGAACACTGGAACATTCTAGAGTAACAGTATTTAGCAGACAATGGAGGGCAAGAACACTGGAACATTCTTGAGTAACAGTATTTAGCAGGCAATGGAGGGCAAGAACACTGGAACATTCTAGAGTAACAGTATTTAGCAGACAATGGAGGGCAAGAACACTGGAACATTCTTGAGTAACAGTATTTAGTAGACAATGGAGGGCAAGAAACACTGGAACATTCTAGAGTAACCTTATTTAGTAGACCATGGACACATTCTAGAGTAACAGTATTAAATAGACACTGGACACATTCTAGAGTAACAGTATTTAGCAGACAATGGACACATTCTAGAGTAACAGTATTAAGTAGACAATGGACACATTCTAGAGTAACAGTATTTAGTAGACAATGGAGGGCAAGAACACTGGAACATTCTAGAGTAACATTATTTAGCAGACAATGGAGGGCAAGAACACTGGAACATTCTAGAGTAACAGTATTTAGCAGACAATGGAGGGCAAGAACACTGGAACATTCTTGAGTAACAGTATTTAGCAGGCAATGGAGGGCAAGAACACTGGAACATTCTAGAGTAACAGTATTTAGCAGACAATGGAGGGCAAGAACACTGGAACATTCTTGAGTAACAGTATTTAGTAGACAATGGAGGGCAAGAAACACTGGAACATTCTAGAGTAACCTTATTTAGTAGACCATGGACACATTCTAGAGTAACAGTATTAAGTAGACACTGGACACATTCTAGAGTAACAGTATTTAGCAGACAATGGACACATTCTAGAGTAACAGTATTAAGTAGACAATGGACACATTCTAGAGTAACAGTATTTAGCAGACAATGGACACATTCTTGAGTAACAGTATTTAGTAGACAATGGACACATTCTAGAGTAACTGTATTTAGCAGACAATGGACACATTCTTGAGTAACAGTATTTAGTAGACAATGGACACATTCTAGAGTAACAGTATTTAGCAGACAATGGACACATTCTAGAGTAACAGTATTTAGTAGACAATGGACACATTCTAGAGTAACAGTATTTAGTAGACAATGGACACATTCTAGAGTAACAGTATTAAGTAGACTATGGACACATTCTAGAGTAACTGTATTTAGTAGACAATGGACACATTCTTGAGTAACAGTATTTAGTAGACAATGGACACATTCTAGAGTAACAGTATTTAGCAGACAATGGACACATTCTAGAGTAACAGTATTTAGTAGACAACTGTTTATTGCTATGTGTTGTCACAAGAAAACAGAGAAGATTAAATGTGTGTGTGATAACGAGCTGTTTGTTGCCGTGTTCTCACACAAAAAACAGAGAAGATTAAATGTGTGTGTGATAACGAGGTGTTTGTTGCTGTGTGTTCTCACAAGAAAACAGACAAGATTAAATGTGTGTGTGATAATGAGCTGTTTGTTGCTGTGTGTTCTCACATGAAAACAGAGATTAAATGTGTTTGTGATAACCAAGCTGTTTGTTGTTGTGTCTTCTCACAAGAAAAAGAAGATGATTAAATGTGTGTGATAACCAGCTGTTTGTTGTTGTGAGTTCTCACAAGAAGATTAAATATGTGTGTGATAACGAGCTGTTTGTTGTGTGTTCTCACAAGAAAAAGATTAAATGTGTGTGTGATAACCAGCTGTTTGTTGTGTTCTCACAAGAAAAAGATTAAATGTATTTGTGTGATAACCAGCTGTTTGTTGCAGTGTGTTGTCACAAGAAAAAGAAGATTAAATGTGTGTGTGTGTGATAACTAGCTGTTTGTTGTGTGTTCTCACAAGAAAAAGAAGATTATTAAATGTGTGTGTGATAACGAGCTGTTTGTTGTTGCATGTTCTCACAAGAAAAAGGAGATTAAATGTGTGTGTGATAACGAGCTGTTTGTTGCTGTGTGTTCTCACAAGAAAACGAAGATTAAATGTGTGTGTGATAACCAGCTGTTTGTTGTTGTGTTCTCACAAGAAAAAGAAGAAGATTAAATGTGTGTGTGATAACCAGCTGTTTGTTGCTTTGTGTTCTCACAAGAAAAAGAAGATTGAATGTGTGTGTGATAACCAGCTGTTTGTTGTTGTGTGTTCTCACCGTGCACGTGCTCCCCGCCGTACTTGACCTGCAGGATGTGGCGCCCGGTCTCCTGCGCCTTCACACACAGCCGGTATGTGCCGTCATGGTTGTCCTCCAGCTCGCAGTAAACTGCTTTGTTCGGACCCCTGCAGTACACAGTCAGCTCACCTGTACAATACAAGTAGTATACTCACTTTTACCTTAAAAACCATCACTACACCATAATAATGCCACAACTATACTCACTTTTATCAGGGTTTCTAGATTATGGTAGCCCCACTCCCATGGCTAGTGATATTCAATATCGGATTAGTAAATAACTACTATCGCCATGTCAGACGGCTAGTGAAAAAAAAAAAAAAGAGTTGTCAAATGCTGCATTTAAGACTATTTTGTAAATATGAATATCCTGCTGTTACCCTCTCCCAATCTAAGTAAAATTGTATTTACTTAAAGTAGGGTTAGTGAATTTTTAATCATGGCTAATCAGATTTTAAAATCACTGATTCCCATGGTTAGTAGATTCTGATAACAATTCGAGAAGCCCTGGTTTTAAGTTAAAAACCATGACTACACCATAATAGTCTTTTTAAGTTTGGTAAACTGGTTTTGTGGGCATTATATCTGTCTGAGAATTATGCTTGTTTTTATGGCCTTAGGTTATTTGCTGGGTCAGTATAATATATATTGTCCTGAGTTACACTTACACGTTGTTGACCGAATGGTTAGGTCGAACTATACGATAGATCCAACACTTTCTCTAGTAACAAAGGAGTTTGAGCCAACGGGATTCAGTTGTATATATTATATTATCCTGAATTCATAATCTGTTTTCATAGAACGTGGAGATGTGTTATCCTCAATGGAAACCCCAGTATTTTAATTCACAATGTCGTTACCTGTATTCCTCTGATTAAAGCCTTTAGAATTCACAACCTTATCCTGCTTGGTTATTGCTTATAGTCATACTCATCTACATTCCAAAAAGCTCCCCCACAATTACAAATAATATTATTATGTATTAGTGAAGAAAATCCATCTCCTTACAATTGGTGATAACAGAAAATATTTTCCCTTTTACCTTGAAAAAATGCTAAACTTATAATAAGACTTTCCATATGCATCAAAAGCAACCTTTTTACCGAACAGATAACATTATTTTACCTGGTCCTGCTTTACGGGTGTCAATCCTGATGTCAAGGTCATGACCCAGCAACCCACCCTTCAGTCCTTCACCTTCAACAATGACCGTGTTGGGGTAAAATGGATCAATCACATTCACTTTGAAGGGGGAGTCGCGCAACTTATGGGTGTTCCACGAGATGTGTAACAAGTAGGCTCCAGGAATCGTCGGTATGTAGGTACAGCGGTATTTCCCACCACCTAGCGGGGTCACGAACACACTGACCTCAGCCTTGACCCCTGTTAGCTGGACTTCTGGATCTCCAGAACCAGCCTGCAATGAAACATTTATGTTAATGACTTCAAGATCCACCTAACTATTTTAAATAATTGACACAAGATCCCACTAACTATTTTAAATAATTGACACAAGATCCAGCTAACTATTTCAATTAATTAACAGTACATGTACATATGTTTAAATACTGAATGTTTCGACTCTTAATGCTAACTCAAGAAATATACTTACCAATGTAATCCAATTAAATTATTAATTATAATTATTAAAACATTAATAATAAACTCTGCCTTTAACAATGATATAGTCCTTACCTATAATATGTCACTAAGCTCCGCCTCTTTAACAATGACATAGATTTCACCTAGTTATGATGCATTAATAATAAACTCCGCCTCTTTAACAATCATATAGTCCTCACCTGTGATGCATCAATAATGAACTCTGCCTCTTTAACAATCATATAGTCCTCACCTGTGATGCATCAATAATGAACTCTGCCTCTTTAACAATCATAGTCCTCACCTGTGATGCATCAATAATGAACTCCGGCTCTTTAGCAATCATATAGTCCTCACCTGTGATGCATCAATAATCAACTCCGCCTCTTTAACAATCATATAGTCCTCACCTATGATGCGCCTCTTTAACAATCATATAGTCCTCACCTGTGATGCATCAATAATGAACTCCGCCTCTTTAACAATCATATAGTCCTCACCTGTGACGCATCAATAATGAACTCCGCCTCTTTAACAATCATATAGTCCTCACCTGTGACGCATCAATAATGAACTCCGCCTCTTTAGCAATCATATAGTCCTCACCTGTGACGCATCAATAATGAACTCCGCCTCTTTAGCAATCATATAGTCCTCACCTGTGACGCATCAATAATGAACTCCGCCTCTTTAGCAATCATATAGTCCTCACCTGTGACGCATCAATAATGAACTCCGCCTCTTTAGCAATCATATAGTCCTCACCTGTGACGCATCAATAATGAACTCCGCCTCTTTAGCAATCATATAGTCCTCACCTGTGACGCATCAATAATGAACTCCGCCTCTTTAGCAATCATATAGTCCTCACCTGTGACGCATCAATAATGAACTCCGGCTCTTTAGCAATCATATAGTCCTCACCTGTGACGCATCAATAATGAACTCCGGCTCTTTAGCAATCATATAGTCCTCACCTGTGATGCATCAATAATGAACTCCGGCTCTTTAGCAATCATATAGTCCTCACCTGTGATGCATCAATAATGAACTCCGCCTCTTTAACAATCATATAGTCCTCACCTGAGATGCATCAATAATGAACTCCGCCTCTTTAACAATCATATAGTCCTCACCTGTGATGCATCAATAATGAACTCCGCCTCTTTAACAATCATATAGTCCTCACCTGTGATGCATCAATAATAAACTCCGCTCCTTAACAATCATATAGTCCTCACCTGTGATGGATCAATAATAAACTCCACCTCTTTAACAATCATATATAGTCCTCACCTGTGATGCATCAATAATAAACTCCGCCTCTTTAACAATCATATAGTCCTCACCTGTGATGCATCAATAATAAACTCCGCTCCTTAACAATCATATAGTCCTCACCTGTGATGCATCAATAATAAACTCCGCCTCTTTAACAATAATATAGTCCTCACCTGCAGACCTGTCAACCTTTAGTCAAGAGAAAACAGGAGGTGTGTGTTGAAAAAGCAGGAGATTTTGTCTTGGCATTTAAAAAAAAAAAATTTTAAGTTTAAATATTATTATGATTTAATACATATTTAAAAAAACCAAAATATTTTATCCAAAAATGTTAAGAACATGAACAAGAAATAAAAAATTTAATTAGTACATTTACGGTATTACACTTGCAGCCTTACAGGTTGCGTTACATTATCATTTGTGGTTAGTGTACCTGTGTACCTAAGTACCAAAGACAAATTTATATAAATTAATATTCAGTTTTTACTATAATTACGGACATCGTGTGAAATATACCGGAATTATACCCATTTCCATGAGTAACTTTATGTCAATGTCAAACACAACATTTTTTAATTGTACAAAAATAATTTCTTGAAGTGTACCCTTATAACCAACAGTTTATCGCACAAATATACAAAGTTAACTGACACAAGTATGTTTATACAGCTAATTAGTCTTTTCATTGTCTTGCTGTGACATGTGATTTTAACATGCATCGTGTGTATCGCTGTCAACTCGGGAGTCTGGCAGTTCAGATTCGTCATAGTTGCATTATGTAATCCAGTGGGAAGACATTTTACAATTCAGAGGTGTTATTAGAACTAAATTGGATATTTTTTTTTTTTTATATGGCAACACTGAATGTCAATACACAGCCTGTTGAATTAGCGGCAACACGCTTCGTAGCCATTACGATGACAACAAACATTATAATAACACGTCATTTTATAAACTCCATGTGCTTTTTTAACAATATAAATAGGCTATCCCACAATTCTCACTTCGGCAAAGGTTAAACAGTCGCGACAATTCGGCCTGTTACATTCTCGGAAACCGAAAGTAGTCGACATTTTCCGAATGAGAAAAAAAGGCAGAGTTGCTTCCCTTCTGTTATTTTGACAAAAGAGGATCGATTTTTTTTGCTGCTTACAAAAATGTCATTTAACAGGAGAAACTGTCTCCCGCACAGGTGAAAGGAGATTTGATTAAATACCGGGAGACTCCCGCGGAATCCGGGAGGGTTGACAGGTCTGCTCACCTGTGATGCATCAGTAATAAACTCCGCCTCTTTAGCAATCAAACAATAATAAACTCCGCCTCTTTAACAATAATATAGTCCTCACCTGTGATGCATCAATAATAAACTCCGCCTCTTTAACAATAATATAGTCCTCACCTGTGATGCATCAATAATGAACTCCGCCTCTTTAACAATCATATAGTCCTCACCTGTGATGCATCAATAATAAACTCCGCCTTTTTAACATCATATAGTCCTCACCTGTGATGCATCAATAATAAACTCCTCCAGCTCTTTAACAATAATATAGTCCTCACCTGTGATGCATCAATAATAAACTCCGCCTCTTTAACAATCATATAGTCCTCACCTGTGATGCATCAATAATAAACTCCGCCTCTTTAACAATCATAGTCCTCACCTGTGATGCATCACTAATAAACTCTGCCTCTTTAACAATCATATAGTCCTGACCTGTGATGCATCAATAATAAACTCCGCCTCTTTAACAATCATATAGTCCTCACCTGTGATGCATCAATAATAAACTCCACCTCTTTAACAATCATATAGTCCTGACCTGTGATGCATCAATAATAAACTCCTCCTCCTCTTTAACAATCATATATAGTCCTCACCTGTGATGCATCAATAATAAACTCCACCTCTTTAACAATCATATAGTCCTCACCTGTGATGTATCAATAATAAACTCCGCCTCTTTAACAATCATATAGTCCTCACCTGTGATGCATCAATAATAAACTCCGCCTCTTTAATAATCATATAGTCCTTACCTGTGATGCATCAATAATAAACTCCGCCTCTCTAACAATCATATAGTCCTCACCCGTGATGCATCAATAATAAACTCCGCCTCTTTAACAATCATATAGTCTTCACCTGTGATGCATCAATAATAAACTCCGCCTCTTTAACAATCATATATAGTCCTCACCTGTGATGCATCAATAATAAACTCTGCCTGTTTAACAATCATATAGTCCTCACCTGTGATGCATCAATAATAAACTCCGCCTCTTTAACAATCATATATAGTCCTCACCTGTGATGCATCAGTAATAAACTCCTCCGCCTCTTTAACAATCATATAGTCCTCACCTGTGATGCATCAATAATAAACTCTGCCTCCTCTCGCACAATGGCCTCCTTGAGTCCCCAGCCTGTCAGGATCATCTTGGAGATAGCGTAGCCAAGGAATGGAGAATTACTGATCGGAATGTCTGCCCAGTACACATGGATTTGATGTTTTCCTGAAACATGTATTTTTTATCAATGTTTTGTCATTTAACTTCTTTAAAACGATTCAGGACAAAAACACTATATACATGTGTAAATTAACACAGAGAATTAGTCATGGGAATGCATGTGACTGATAGTTTTCTGAAAAAAGATAATATTAATCTAAAAACATAAAACCCAGAAAATTTTGAATATTAGGAAATATATGTATTTAAAAACTAATTATTATTTACATTTTTACGTGGCTTGTTTTGAAAGTCATTTTGTCAAAAGCAGCATATTATTAATTCAGGATACACATGTATAACAAATTTTAATACATTTTAAAAAGTACAACAATGAATATTTCAAACTTTTTAAGACGCACACATTGCAACATTTTCAAAAATAAAAGGCATTTAACTTAAAACATTTTGAATATATTACTAACTTTTTCAATAATTTTATACAAAATTACTCAAACTTTCTTAATTAAGAATTTGTTAAGCAGTCTTTTCTAGTGTATTCTCTCGTTTGCACTGAGAAAAGGTAGATTCAACTTAGTTTTCACATGAATACAATTAACAGCACAATTATAACTAACAGCATACTTTAAAATAGCCAGAAACCAATTTGGTGTTGGGAATGCAATAACGTTTGTGATCTTACACCGGTTTGCACAAATCAACTGAGGATTGTCTTATTTCTTTTACATTCATTGGGGTATGAACAAAATAAATCATCCACCAACTGTGTGAATCGGCCAAGTTGTTCTCCGATGATTTTGTTTTTAATTCATACCTAGATGAACGTAAAAGAAATAACAGACAATCGTTAAAATTAAATTTAAAACATACTTACTAACAATAACCTTAAAAATTTCATATTTATTTTGAATTGTTTTTGGTCCATAAACAATAACACTCAACAAGACAACTTTCTCACACAAAATGACGTCATCAGATATGATGTTCCCTGATGATGTAATAGAGGATTCAACCGAGTCTACATTAATTAACTAGACTCGGTTGATATTTTACATATTAAAAAACACGAGTATCGAATTCTATTTATCCAATAACACTTCTAAAACAACATTTTCATTTGATATTTAGTAAATTACAGTACCAAAGTCACCTCCATTGATAATATGACGTCATCACAATTTGCACAAACAGATGTTTAAGCATTGTAAATGTATGTAGTTACACCTGTGTAAGACATAAACAGGTTTTTAAGCATTGTAAATGTATGTAGTTACACCTGTGTAAGACATAAACAGGTGTTTAAGCATTGTAAATGTGTGTAGTTACACCTGTGTAAGACATAAACAAATGTTTAAGCATTGTAAATGTGTGTAGTTACACCTGTGTAAGACATAAACAGGTTTTTAAGCATTGTAAATGTGTGTAGTTACACCTGTGTAAGACATAAACAGATGTTTAAGCATTGTAAATGTGTGTAGTTACACCTGTGTAAGACATAAACAGGTTTTTAAGCATTGTAAATGTGTGTAGTTACACGCGTGTAAGACATAAACAGCTGTTTAAGCATTGTAAATGTGTGTAGTTACACGCGTGTAAGACATAAACAGCTGTTTAAGCATTGTAAATGTGTGTAGTTACACGCGTGCAAGACATAAACAGCTGTTTAAGCATTGTAAATGTATGTAGTTACACGCGTGTAAGACATAAACAGGTGTTTAAGCATTGTAAATGTATGTAGTTACACCTGTGTAAGACATAAACAGGTGTTTAAGCATTGTAAATGTGTGTAGTTACACCTGTGTAAGACATAAACAGGTGTTTAAGCATTGTAAATGTGTGTAGTTACACCTGTGTAAGACATAAACAGATGTTTAAGCATTGTAAATGTATGTAGTTACACGCGTGTAAGACATAAACAGATGTTTAAGCATTGTAAATGTATGTAGTTACACGCGTGTAAGACATAAACAGGTGTTTAAGCATTGTAAATGTACTGTATTTGACCGGAAATAAGCCCAGGGGGCCAAGACAACTCATTGTGAGCTTGGCATGGGGTGGGCTTATTCCCAGACAAGGGGCCAGTTTTGTTGAAATTTTTTTTAATAATAATAATTAAAATAAATAACAATATTTAAATGAACTAGGAAAAAAAA
This sequence comes from Gigantopelta aegis, assembly GCF_016097555.1. Classification (NCBI taxonomy): domain Eukaryota; kingdom Metazoa; phylum Mollusca; class Gastropoda; order Neomphalida; family Peltospiridae; genus Gigantopelta; species Gigantopelta aegis. Next base: position 44,892,558 of record NC_054699.1, on the reverse strand, counting down.
AAAAAAACGTTCAGTAGCACATCTATTAATTAGTGTTCCATTTGTTATTAATAAATAATAATTGTTTATTAATTAAATTGGTTTTTTTTTTACTAGTATCTAATTATCAGAAACACACCTTCTATGTTACAATTACTTACCAGTGCTGTTTATTTACATCCAAAATTTAATGCTGAGAAGACTTAAAACAACAGCAATTAACAACAAACTCAATAGCCTATACACACGTTTCTGACACGGGCAGCTAGCTTACACTGCAAAGAATTATCAATCTAAGGTCATTGTTCTTAGCCAATCAGAATACGGTATTTGCTTAATTAGCATTAACTGCGGACCCAGTGTGGTGGTAAAAATAGACACTGGTTTTTAGTTCATACTTGGCTTGGATACTTCAGAGAAATACTGCAGGCATGAAATTGAAAACAATGTTACACACTGTTATTGTTAGACTGCTAAATCTCACTGGTGGTAAAATATTGTGTTACATTTGTGTTTAATTATCTGCAGGAGGTATGACCTTTTAAATGAACTTTGAGCAAACTTGCAATTTCATGTTATTTATAAGGTGACGAAGTTGGGGGTGGGCTTATTTACGAATGAGGGCCTAATTTCTTAAATGCTATCAAAACGGAGGTGGGCTTATTCAAAGACATGGGCTTATTTCCGGTCAAATACGGTATGTAGTTACACGCGTGTAAGACATAAACAGGTGTTTAAGCATTGTAAATGTATGTAGTTACACGCGTGTAAGACATAAACAGGTTTTTAAGCATTGTAAATGTGTGTAGTTACACGCGTGTAAGACATAAACAGGTGTTTAAGCATTGTAAATGTGTGTAGTTACACGCGTTGTAAATGTGTGTAAGACATAAACAGATGTTTAGTTACACGCACATGTAAAAATGTGTGTAGTTACACGCGTGTAAGACATAAACAGGTGTTTAAGCATTGTAAATGTGTGTAGTTACACGCGTGTAAGACATAAACAGGTGTTTAAGCATTGTAAATGTGTGTAGTTACACGCGTGTAAGACATAAACAGGTGTTTAAGCATTGTAAATGTGTGTAGTTACACCTGTGTAAGACATAAACAGGTTTTTAAGCATTGTAAATGTGTGTAGTTACACCTGTGTAAGACATAAACAGGTTTTTGTGTGTAACACGCGCATTGTAAATTGTGTGTAGTTACACCTGTGTAAGACATAAACAGGTGTTTAAGCATTGTAAATGTGTGTAGTTACACGCGTGTAAGACATAAACAGGTGTTTAAGCATTGTAAATGTGTGTAGTTACACGCGTGTAAGACATAAACAGGTGTTTAAGCATTGTAAATGTGTGTAGTTACACGCGTGTAAGACATAAACAGATGTTTAAGCATTGTAAATGTGTGTAGTTACACGCGTGTAAGACATAAACAGCTGTTTAAGCATTGTAAATGTGTGTAGTTACACGCGTGTAAGACATAAACAGGTGTTTAAGCATTGTAAATGTGTGTAGTTACACGCGTGTAAGACATAAACAGATGTTTAAGCATTGTAAATGTGTGTAGTTACACGCGTGTAAGACATAAACAGGTGTTTAAGCATTGTAAATGTGTGTAGTTACACCTGTGTAAGACATAAACAGGTGTTTAAGCATTGTAAATGTGTGTAGTTACACCTGTGTAAGACATAAACAGCTGTTTAAGCATTGTAAATGTATGTAGTTACACCTGTGTAAGACATAAACAGCTGTTTAAGCATTGTAAATGTATGTAGTTACACCTGTGTAAGACATAAACAGGTGTTTAAGCATTGTAAATGTGTGTAGTTACACCTGTGTAAGACATAAACAGGTAGTTATATGTGTGTAAGACATAAACAGGTGTTTAAGCATTGTAAATGTATGTAGTTACACCTGTGTAAGACATAAACAGCTGTTTAAGCATTGTAAATGTGTGTAGTTACACCTGTGTAAGACATAAACAGGTGTTTAAGCATTGTAAATGTGTGTAGTTACACCTGTGTAAGACATAAACAGGTGTTTAAGCATTGTAAATGTGTGTAGCATTGTAAATTGTGTGTGTAGTTACACCTGTGTAAGACATAAACAGGTGTTTAAGCATTGTAAATGTGTGTAGTTACACCTGTGTAAGACATAAACAGGTGTTTAAGCATTGTAAATGTGTGTAGTTACACCTGTGTAAGACATAAACAGGTGTTTAAGCATTGTAAGCATTGTGTATGTAGTTACACCTGTGTAAGACATAAACAGCTGTTTAAGCATTGTAAATGTGTGTAGTTACACCTGTGTAAGACATAAACAGGTGTTTAAGCATTGTAAATGTGTGTAGTTACACCTGTGTAAGACATAAACAGGTGTTTAAGCATTGTAAATGTGTGTAGTTACACCTGTGTAAGACATAAACAGGTGTTTAAGCATTGTAAATGTATGTAGTTACACCTGTGTAAGACATAAACAGGTGTTTAAGCATTGTAAATGTGTGTAGTTACACCTGTGTAAGACATAAACAGGTGTTTAAGCATTGTAAATGTGTGTAGTTACACCTGTGTAAGACATAAACAGGTAGTTATATGTGTGTAAGACATAAACAGGTGTTTAAGCATTGTAAATGTATGTAGTTACACCTGTGTAAGACATAAACAGCTGTTTAAGCATTGTAAATGTATGTAGTTACACCTGTGTAAGACATAAACAGGTGTTTAAGCATTGTAAATGTGTGTAGTTACACCTGTGTAAGACATAAACAGGTGTTTAAGCATTGTAAATGTGTGTAGTTACACCTGTGTAAGACATAAACAGGTGTTTAAGCATTGTAAATGTGTGTAGTTACACCTGTGTAAGACATAAACAGGTGTTTAAGCATTGTAAATGTGTGTGTAAGACATAGTTTTACACCTGTGTAAGACATAAACAGGTGTTTAAGCATTGTAAATGTGTGTAGTTACACCTGTGTAAGACATAAACAGGTGTTTAAGCATTGTAAATGTAAATGTAGTTACACCTGTGTAAGACATAAACAGGTGTTTAAGCATTGTAAATGTGTGTGTAGTTACACCTGTGTAAGACATAAACAGGTGTTTAAGCATTGTAAATGTGTGTAGTTACACCTGTGTAAGACATAAACAGGTGTTTAAGCATTGTAAATGTGTGTAGTTACACCTGTGTAAGACATAAACAGGTGTTTAAGCATTGTAAATGTGTGTAGTTACACCTGTGTAAGACATAAACAGGTGTTTAAGCATTGTAAATGTGTGTAGTTACACCTGTGTAAGACATAAACAGGTGTTTAAGCATTGTAAATGTGTGTAGTTACACCTGTGTAAGACATAAACAGGTGTTTAAGCATTGTAAATGTGTGTAGTTACACCTGTGTAAGACATAAACAGGTGTTTAAGCATTGTAAATGTGTGTAGTTACACCTGTGTAAGACATAAACAGGTGTTTAAGCATTGTAAATGTATGTAGTTACACCTGTGTAAGACATAAACAGGTGTTTAAGATTTGTAAATGTATGTAGTTACACCTGTGTAAGACATAAACAGGTGTTTAAGCATTGTAAATGTATGTAGTTACACCTGTGTAAGACATAAACAGCTGTTTAAGCATTGTAAATGTATATAGTTACACCTGTGTAAGACATAAACAGGTAGTTATATGTGTGTAAGACATAAACAGGTTTTTAAGCATTGTAAATGTGTGTAGTTACACCTGTGTAAGACATAAACAGGTGTTTAAGCATTGTAAATGTGTGTAGTTACACCTGTGTAAGACATAAACAGGTGTTTAAGCATTGTAAATGTGTGTAGTTACACCTGTGTAAGACATAAACAGGTGTTTAAGCATTGTAAATGTGTGTAGTTACACCTGTGTGAGACATAAACAGGTGTTTAAGCATTGTAAATGTATGTAGTTACACGCGTGTGAGACATAAACAGATGTTTAAGCATTGTAAATGTGTGTAGTTACACCTGTGTGAGACATAAACAGATGTTTAAGCATTGTAAATGTATGTAGTTACAAGCGTGTGAGACATAAACAGATGTTTAAGCATTGTAAATGTGTGTAGTTACACACGTGTAAGACATAAACAGATGTTTAAGCATTGTAAATGTATGTAGTTACACCTGTGTAAGACATAAACAGGTGTTTAAGCATTCTAAATGTATGTAGTTACACAGATGTAAGACATAAACAGGTGTTTAAGCAATGTAAATGTATGTAGTTACCTGTGTAAGACTTAAACAGGTGTTTAAGCATTGTAAATGTATATAGTTATACCTGTGTAAGACATAAACAGGTAGTTATATGTGTGTAAGACATAAACAGGTGTTTAAGCATTGTAAATGTATGTAGTTACACCTGTGTAAGACATAAACAGATGTTTAAGCATTGTAAATGCATGTAGTTACACCTGTGTAAGACATAAACAGATGTTTAAGCATTGTAAATGTGTGTAGTTACACCTGTGTAAGACATAAACAGGTGTTTAAGCATTGTAAATGTGTGTAGTTACACCTGTGTAAGACAAACAGGTGTTTAAGCATTGTAAATGTATGTAGTTACAAGCGTGTAAGACTTAAACAGGTGTTTAAGCATTGTAAATGTATGTAGTTACACCTGTGTAAGACATAAACAGATGTTTAAGCATTGTAAATGTGTGTAGTTACACCTGTGTAAGACATAAACAAGCTACATAAATTCAGCCCATATGTTTACAGATTTCCGAGAGTATATTATTTGATATCCTCATGAACTTACTGCATCAAGACCTTCAAAACTAAAAGACAAATAACTCTGTATTCAGACTATATTTTCAACACTATTTAATTTTCATATGCACCGGTATCAATAGAGCACTAACGAACACAGAAGTAGAATACAAGTCAGTGTTTGACAAATGTTTGAGAAAGTCCCGAGCCCTCACAGAAGCCTTGGCTAGTGCCCTATGTATTGTAGTAATACAGTAGATAGTTTCCACCAGCCCTCACAGAAGCCTTGGCTATAGTGCCCTATGTATTGTAGTAATACAGTAGATAATTTCCACCAGCCCTCACAGAAGCCTTGGCTAGTGCCCTATGTATTGTAGTAATACAGTAGATAGTTTCCACTAGCCCTCACAGAAGCCCTGACTAGTGCCCTATGTATTGTAGTAATACAGTTGATAGTTTCCACTAGCCCTCACAGAAGCCTTGGCTATAGTGCCCTATGTATTGTAGTAATACAGTAGATAGTTTCCACCAGCCCTCACAGAAGCCTTGGCTAGTGCCCTATGTATTGTAGTAATACAGTAGATAGTTTCCACCAGCCCTCACAGAAGCCTTGGCTAGTGCCCTATGTATTGTAGTAATACAGTAGATAGTTTCCACTAGCCCTCACAGAAGCCGTGGCTATAGTGCCCTATGTATTGTAGTAATACAGTAGATAGTTTCCACCAGCCCTCACAGAAGCCTTGGCTAGTGCCCTATGTATTGTAGTAATACAGTAGATAGTTTCCACCAGCCCTCACAGAAGCCTTGGCTAGTGCCCTATGTATTGTAGTAATACAGTAGATAGTTTCCACCAGCCCTCACAGAAGCCTTGGCTAGTGCCCTATGTATTGTAGTAATACAGTAGATAGTTTCCACCAGCCCTCACAGAAGCCTTGGCTAGTGCCCTATGTATTGTAGTAATACAGTAGATAGTTTCCATCAGCCCTCACAGAAGCCTTGGCTAGTGCCCTATGTATTGTAGTAATACAGTAGATAGTTTCCATCAGCCCTCACAGAAGCCTTGGCTAGTGCCCTATGTATTGTAGTAATACAGTAGATAGTTTCCACCAGCCCTCACAGAAGCCTTGGCTAGTGCCCTATGTATTGTAGTAATACAGTAGATAGTTTCCACCAGCCCTCACAGAAGCCTTGGCTAGTGCCCTATGTATTGTAGTAATACAGTAGATAGTTTCCATCAGCCCTCACAGAAGCCTTGGCTAGTGCCCTATGTATTGTAGTAATACAGTAGATAGTTTCCATCAGCCCTCACAGAAGCCTTGGCTAGTGCCCTATGTATTGTAGTAATACAGTAGATAGTTTCCATCAGCCCTCACAGAAGCCTTGGCTAGTGCCCTATGTATTGTAGTAATACAGTAGATAGTTTCCACCAGCCCTCACAGAAGCCTTGGCTAGTGCCCTATGTATTGTAGTAATACAGTAGATAGTTTCCATCAGCCCTCACAGAAGCCCTGACTAGTGCCCTATGTATTGTAGCAATACAGTAGATAGTTTCCATCAGCCTTCACAGAAGCCCTGACTAGTGCCCTATGTATTGTAGCAATACAGTAGATAGTTTCCATCAGCCCTCACAGAAGCCTTGGCTAGTGCCCTATGTATTGTAGTAATACAGTAGATAGTTTCCATCAGCCCTCACAGAAGCCTTGGCTAGTGCCCTATGTATTGTAGTAATACAGTAGATAGTTTCCACCAGCCCTCACAGAAGCCTTGGCTAGTGCCCTATGTATTGTAGTAATACAGTAGATAGTTTCCACCAGCCCTCACAGAAGCCTTGGCTAGTGCCCTATGTATTGTAGTAATACAGTAGATAGTTTCCATCAGCCCTCACAGAAGCCTTGGCTAGTGCCCTATGTATTGTAGTAATACAGTAGATAGTTTCCATCAGCCCTCACAGAAGCCTTGGCTAGTGCCCTATGTATTGTAGTAATACAGTAGATAGTTTCCACCAGCCCTCACAGAAGCCTTGGCTAGTGCCCTATGTATTGTAGTAATACAGTAGATAGTTTCCATCAGCCCTCACAGAAGCCTTGGCTAGTGCCCTATGTATTGTAGTAATACAGTAGATAGTTTCCATCAGCCCTCACAGAAGCCTTGGCTAGTGCCCTATGTATTGTAGTAATACAGTAGATAGTTTCCACCAGCCCTCACAGAAGCCTTGGCTAGTGCCCTATGTATTGTAGTAATACAGTAGATAGTTTCCACCAGCCCTCACAGAAGCCTTGGCTAGTGCCCTATGTATTGTAGTAATACAGTAGATAGTTTCCACCAGCCCTCACAGAAGCCTTGGCTAGTGCCCTATGTATTGTAGTAATACAGTAGATAGTTTCCATCAGCCCTCACAGAAGCCCTGACTAGTGCCCTATGTATTGTAGTAATACAGTAGATAGTTTCCATCAGCCCTCACAGAAGCCTTGGCTAGTGCCCTATGTATTGTAGTAATACAGTAGATAGTTTCCATCAGCCCTCACAGAAGCCTTGGCTAGTGCCCTATGTATTGTAGTAATACAGTAGATAGTTTCCACCAGCCCTCACAGAAGCCTTGGCTAGTGCCCTATGTATTGTAGTAATACAGTAGATAGTTTCCACCAGCCCTCACAGAAGCCTTGGCTAGTGCCCTATGTATTGTAGTAATACAGTAGATAGTTTCCATCAGCCCTCACAGAAGCCTTGGCTAGTGCCCTATGTATTGTAGTAATACAGTAGATAGTTTCCACCAGCCCTCACAGAAGCCTTGGCTAGTGCCCTATGTATTGTAGTAATACAGTAGATAGTTTCCACCAGCCCTCACAGAAGCCTTGGCTAGTGCCCTATGTATTGTAGTAATACAGTAGATAGTTTCCATCAGCCCTCACAGAAGCCTTGGCTAGTGCCCTATGTATTGTAGTAATACAGTAGATAGTTTCCATCAGCCCTCACAGAAGCCTTGGCTAGTGCCCTATGTATTGTAGTAATACAGTAGATAGTTTCCACCAGCCCTCACAGAAGCCTTGGCTAGTGCCCTATGTATTGTAGTAATACAGTAGATAGTTTCCACCAGCCCTCACAGAAGCCTTGGCTAGTGCCCTATGTATTGTAGTAATACAGTAGATAGTTTCCACCAGCCCTCACAGAAGCCTTGGCTAGTGCCCTATGTATTGTAGTAATACAGTAGATAGTTTCCATCAGCCCTCACAGAAGCCTTGGCTAGTGCCCTATGTATTGTAGTAATACAGTAGATAGTTTCCATCAGCCCTCACAGAAGCCTTGGCTAGTGCCCTATGTATTGTAGTAATACAGTAGATAGTTTCCATCAGCCCTCACAGAAGCCTTGGCTAGTGCCCTATGTATTGTAGTAATACAGTAGATAGTTTCCACTAGCCCTCACAGAAGCCTTGGCTAGTGCCCTATGTATTGTAGTAATACAGTAGATAGTTTCCACTAGCCCTCACAGAAGCCCTGACTAGTGCCCTATGTATTGTAGTAATACAGTTGATAGTTTCCACTAGCCCTCACAGAAGCCTTGGCTAGTGCCCTATGTATTGTAGTAATACAGTAGATAGTTTCCACCAGCCCTCACAGAAGCCTTGGCTAGTGCCCTATGTATTGTAGTAATACAGTAGATAGTTTCCACTAGCCCTCACAGAAGCCTTGGCTAGTGCCCTATGTATTGTAGTAATACAGTAGATAGTTTCCATCAGCCCTCACAGAAGACCTGACTAGTGCCCTATGTATTGTAGTAATACAGTAGATAGTTTCCACTAGCCCTCACAGAAGCCGTGGCTATAGTGCCCTATGTATTGTAGTAATACAGTAGATAGTTTCCATCAGCCCTCACAGAAGCCGTGGCTATAGTGCCCTATGTATTGTAGTAATACAGTAGATAGTTTCCACTAGCCCTCACAGAAGCCGTGGCTATAGTGCCCTATGTATTGTAGTAATACAGTAGATAGTTTCCACCAGCCCTCACAGAAGCCTTGGCTAGTGCCCTATGTATTGTAGTAATACAGTAGATAGTTTCCATCAGCCCTCACAGAAGCCGTGGCTATAGTGCCCTATGTATTGTAGTAATACAGTAGATAGTTTCCACTAGCCCTCACAGAAGCCGTGGCTATAGTGCCCTATGTATTGTAGTAATACAGTAGATAGTTTCCATCAGCCCTCACAGAAGCCGTGGCTATAGTGCCCTATGTATTGTAGTAATACAGTAGATAGTTTCCACTAGCCCTCACAGAAGCCGTGGCTATAGTGCCCTATGTATTGTAGTAATACAGTAGATAGTTTCCACCAGCCCTCACAGAAGCCTTGGCTAGTGCCCTATGTATTGTAGTAATACAGTAGATAGTTTCCATCAGCCCTCACAGAAGCCTTGGCTAGTGCCCTATGTATTGTAGTAATACAGTAGATAGTTTCCATCAGCCCTCACAGAAGCCTTGGCTAGTGCCCTATGTATTGTAGTAATACAGTAGTTTCCACCAGCCCTCACAGAAGCCTTGGCTAGTGCCCTATGTATTGTAGTAATACAGTAGATAGTTTCCACCAGCCCTCACAGAAGCCTTGGCTAGTGCCCTATGTATTGTAGTAATACAGTAGATAGTTTCCACCAGCCCTCACAGAAGCCTTGGCTAGTGCCCTATGTATTGTAGTAATACAGTAGATAGTTTCCATCAGCCCTCACAGAAGCCCTGACTAGTGCCCTATGTATTGTAGTAATACAGGAGATAGTTTCCATCAGCCCTCACAGAAGCCTTGGCTAGTGCCCTATGTATTGTAGTAATTTGGTTGATAATTTTTACTAGTCCATGCAGACAAAACATTCACCAGCTGGGACTGAACGGTAGTGAATTTGTGGAAGTTTTTTTATTTTAATGACATCACTAGAGAACATCAATTAATTAATCATCGCTATTGGATGTCAAACATTTGGTCATTCTAACACGTAATAATCAGAGGAAGGGAAGGGAATGTTTTATTTAACGATGTACTCAACACATCTTATTTATGGTTATATGGTGTCGAACATATGTTTAAGGACCACACAGATATTGAGAGAAGAAACCCGCTATCGCCACTTCATGGGCTAACTCTTTTTCGATTAGCAGCAAGGGATCTTTTATATGCACCATCCCACAGACATGATAGCACATACCACGACCGTTGATATACCAGTCGTGGTGCACTAGCTGGAACGAGAAATACATGTAGCTAAATGGGCCCACCGACGGGGATCGATCCTACACCGACCGCGCATCAAGCGAACACTTTACCACTGGACTACTTCCCGCCCCTCATCAGAGGAACCCCGCTATATTTTTCTTAATGCAGCAAGGGATCTTTTATATACACTTTCCCACAGACAGGAAAGCACATACTACAGCCTTTGACCAGTTGTGGTGCACTGGTTGGAATGAGAAAAAAAACAATCGATTGAATGGATCCACCGAGGTGGTTCGATCCTGCGACACAACCACCTCAGGCGAGCACTCAACCGACGGAGCTAAATCTTACCCTGATTAAACGGTCAAATGGATCAAATGAGCAATGCTTGGTGAACTTGATTCATCTGAACCTCACTATTAGTTGTTTTGTTTTCAATGGTGTGTGGCCATGAACATGACTACACCCTGCGTGTCTGTTAATTCAATCCGAGGGCTGCAAAACTTCACATGCCTCATTTGACAATTTTTTTTTTTTTTTACAATGTTGGAATATGTGCATTTTTAAAGTTTGGAAATATTCATTCATATTGCAGTGATTATTTATTGCCATTTTGTCATCCTTTACATTTTGAAAAACAAAAGTCTAGAGTATTGGGTGGAAAACTAGATCAGTCTCTGGTCAGACCAAAATTCCAGAACTGATGCTGTGATGCAATGTTTTTTTATTTTTTTTTTAATGGATATATTTAGATTTTTCTTTACATCCTCCTCATCTGTCTTGGTCAATCCTCAATGGCCGTGGTGCCCCCTCCTTTGCCTTGATACCCTAAATATTTTCCTTTACATTTTTCATAGAGCCAAAGTAATTTTTATTACTTCAACTTTGGCTGCAAATATTTTAAAAACAAGCCATGCTACTCATTCAGAACAACATATAGACCATTTTAGCTCCAAATGTGGTTTTATGTCCTAGCAAGAAAAGAGCGAGGGTCAAAATCGATGATCACACTGACCAGAGACCAGAAATTATTATTTTTTAGCCTTAGTGTTAGAATTGTTTACCTTCTTCCCTGGGTGTGAAGCAGACGACACTGTTTTTGACGTTGTGGTCGTCAACACGACACGGGATGGAGCCCGTAGGTCCCTTCACCTCCGCTCGCAGCTTACCTGCAATACACAACCATATACATTAGCTCAGTTTACTGCAATACACAACTTTATACATTAGCTCGCAGCTTACTGCAATACACAACCATATACATTAGCTCAGTTTACTGCAATACACAACTTTATACATTAGCTCGCAGCTTACCTGCAATACACAACCATATACATTAGCTCAGTTTACTGCAATACACAACTTTATACATTAGCTCGCAGCTTACTGCAATACACAACCATATACATTAGCTCAGTTTACTGCAATACACAACTTTACATGTTAAATTCTAATTAACTATTTGTTGTTGTTTACCTGGCACAGCATCAGAGTCAATTGAATATGTATATTTATTGTTGTTTTCGACATTACCTGAAACTGAAAGCTGAACTTAAACTGAATATATATTTGTTGTTTACCTGGCCCAGTGTTGGAGTAAATTAAATATTTGTTGTTTACCTGGCCCAGTGTCGGAGTAAATTAAATATTTGTTGTTTACCTGGCCCAGTGTCGGAGTAAATTAAATATTTGTTGTTTACCTGGCCCAGTGTCAGAGCAAATTAAATATTTGCTGTTTACCTGGCCCAGTGTCGGAGCTAATTGCATACGTTGTTGTTTACTTGGCCTAGCATCGGAGCTAATTGCATATGTTGTTGTTTACCTGGCCTATCGTCGTAGCTAACAGAATATGTTGCTGTTAATTGAATATGTTGTTGTTTACCTGGCCCAGCATCGGAGCTAACTGAATATGTTGTCATTTATCTAGCCCAGCATCGGAGCTAATTGAATATGTTGTTGTTTACCTGGCCCAGCATCGGAGTTAATTGAATATGTTGTTGTTTATCTGGCCCAGCATCGGAGTTAATTGAATATGTTGTTATTTACCTGGCCCAGCATCGGAGTTAATTGAATATGTTGTTATTTACCTGGCCCAGCATCGGAGCTAATATGTTGTTGTTTACCTGGCCCAGCATCGGAGCTAATAGAATATGTTGTTGTTTACCTGGCCCAGCGTTGGAGCTAATTGAATATGTTGTTGTTTAAATGGCCCAGCGTCGGAGTTAATTGAATATGTTGTTGTTTACCTGGCCCAGCATCAGAGCTAACTGTATATATGTTGTTGTTTACCTGGCCCAGCGACGGAGTTAATTGAATATGTTGCTGTTTACCTGGCCCAGCAATGGAGTTAATTGAATATGTTGTTGTTTACCTGGCCCAGCATCGGAGCTAATTGAATATGTTGTTGTTTAAATGGCCCAGTATCGGAGCTAACTGTATATATGTTGTTGTTTACCTGGCCCAGCGTCGGAGCAGTCGAAGGGGATCTGTTTCTCATTGTTGACAGTGAGGAGGATGCGCTCCTGTGAGTCCATGTAGTGCTGCCAGCCGCCCACCACATGCACCTTGCGCGGGTTAACCACCTTCGGGTGGAACGGACTGCCTGGAAACACACAACACAATTCATAGTCACACTGCGTCCTTCTGTAATGTCACCACTAGAGCAAAATGTCTCATTAATCACTGGCTGTAATGTCACCACTAGAGCAAAATGTCTCATTAATCACTGGCTGAAATGTCACCACTAGAGCAAAATGTCTCATTAATCACTGGCTGTAATGTCACCACTAGAGCAAAATGTCTCATTAATCACTGGCTGTAATGTCACCACTAGAGCAAAATGTCTCATTAATCACTGGCTGTAATGTCACCACTAGAGCAAAATGTCTCATTAATCACTGGCTGTAATGTCACCACTAGAGCAAAATGTCTCATTAATCACTGGCTGTAATGTCACCACTAGAGCAAAATGTCTCATTAATCACTGGCTGTAATGTCACCACTAGAGCAAAATGTCTCATTAATCACTGGCTGTAATGTCACCACTCGAGCAAAATGTCTCATTAATCACTGGCTATAATGTCACCACTAGAGCAAAATGTCTCATTAATCACTGGCTATAATGGCTATCAAAGGTTTGATAATTCGGACAAAGTATTCCTATTAGCAGATTTTATTAGGACTTTTTCAAAGACAGGACAGTACATACCACAGCCATTAATATCCATTGATATACCAGTTCTTATTAGCATGTGTGATTCAAATTTAATTATAGGCATTGTGTGTTATTTGTTTTACCACCTTCGGAAGAAACGGACTTCCTGAAAACACACAACACAAATCATAGACAGAGTTTGCTTTTATTTAATTAATGATTGTCTGTTATTAAAAAACATAAGCCGCAAATTTATGTGAGAACAGTTTTGCCGATTCACACAGTTTGTGAATGTTTTTTGTTTGTTATTCATACCCTGAAGAAAGTAAAGGAAATAACACACCATACTTATAATTAAATTTGAATCATACTTGTTAATAATAACAGTAAAAGATCATACTTTATGTTGAATTATTTTTTGTCCATAAACAATAAACTCAATGACACAATTTGCTCGTATAAAATGACGTCATCAGATATGACGTTTCCTGATGACGTAACTTTTATGTTCATTGAGAAATAACTAAATTCCCATTGCTGTGTCTGGACCAATGGGATGACGTCATATGCTAATGACTGCAACAGAAATTTAATTATTGTGACTAGAGCACAATGTCTGGTTAATCATTAACAACTGGATATCAAACATTTGGTAATTCAGACAAAGCTAGTGTTCCCATTTGCAACAAGGGAGCTTTTATTGGGACTTTTTCAAAGACAGAACAGCACATACCACATCCATTGATATACCAGTTGCTGAACACTGGTTAGGATGGAGGAAAACTCAATGGGTCCACTAAGGGGACTTGATCCAAGCCACACGGGCATCACAGGTGAGAACTCTAACCATTGAGCTAAATCCTGTCTCACAAATCATACAAGGTAGGTAGGTAGGTAGGTATGTAGGTAGGTATGTAGGTAGGTAGGTAGGTAGGTATGTAGGTAGGTAGGTAGGTATGTAGGTAGGTAGGTAGGTAACTAGTTTTATGTGCTCATACACTACTAAGATTTCGAACACGCCCATCCAGAGTCCGACCTCCGATACAATCGGGGGCCTGACTTAGGACAGGAAAAAAATACAAGATTTTTTTTTCTTTTTAATGAAGACTTAACATGACCTCTAATTAACTGCATTCCTTCAACCCTTTTTCTATTCAGTCAATTATTAGATAAAAATCTTCTACTGGACCAGTCTATTGGTGAAGTTAAAGTACTGTAGCCATTCTACCTTAGAGTCTCAGTACTGTTCACGTACTCACAAATACGACTGCTTGGTGGATTATTCTCTAAAAAATAATAATTAGCATCAGCCTACAATTTTTGCCTAGTTTACATAATTATAACCGTAAAAATATTTGTCCAATGTCCCTAACATCAGATGCCTCAAGGTTGCATACTACCAAATCAAATCCCATAGATGACAATAATAACATATATGTATGGTGCTAAAACTCCTACATGCAGCATATATCAATCGACCTATACACCATGGATATAAAATACTACAACCCCTAACCCTTAAAGTAAATCGGAAAAAAAAGGTGGTTAAGCTGCTCATTTCAGAGATAATGGGTAGCGTCTATGCCTAGCCTAATTCCACACACAAATTTTCACAATATTTTTAGTAGGACCTCTCACATGTTTCAATCACAATGGTATTTGGTACAATGACATTAGTTCAAATTAAACTACAGAAATTTACTGGCCAGATGAACCAACATTGTATCACAACAAACACTGTCACATTTATCACCAATGGCAGGACTTGTGGTAGTAACTGCACTATCAAAAGTTAGGTGCACCTCGAACTTTGACCCAGCCAGATGTTATCTGGTTTATTACTACATAAATATTTCTTCACCCATCCCATGTGCTTTAACCCTGATGTATTTGAATCCACCACTACGGTACATATTTTACAAACCAAGTTTGATTTTGCATTGACAAATTAATACATAAATTAAACAAATATATATATATATATATGAAAGCAGCTCATCTCTTTTATTCATAGCTTATTTATTTCTGAGTATGCACACATTTGAAATACTTTCTATCCATATGTGACACCAGAAACGAAACTGAAGCAATTTCTGAGTAATTAAATGATTTTTCAACACCATGCATACAACCTCAGATTGTAACTCAACATTGTAACTCAACTCAGTCAAGGCCAGTTTGTTTTTCAACACAGGATATATCAACTGGCTGTTCAGGGACCTAAGAGGAAAGGTATTAGTTCTACGGAAACAGTCAGTTTAGATTTGAGCATTCATGCATACATTAATATTGGATGAGCTGAAATTATCAGGTTAGATTTTCAATTGCTATTTGTTTAACCTGTTCATAAAAAAAGAGAATTTTATGACAGGTTGCTATGGAAATATCATTTCAATTTCCTCCCTTTGTAAATGGTGTCTGTAAAAATATGTGATATGCAAATGTAAAGAACAGATCAATAAACAAATTAACAGCTAACAAAAGAAAAAAATTATTCGTTTGCTGACATCTCAGCACTATTTTGGTGTTTAACAAGTTATTGTTTCAACACTTAGTCTACAGAGTGAGAAGAAACCCGTTGCCACCACATATGTTACTCTTTCCAAATGGCAGGAATGGTCCTTTATTTCCCAGACATTTGTTCGCATAAAATGGCAAATGAGAAGTGAAAAAACAAGAAAACAAAACAATTAAAGAAAAATATTGACACAAATATTGGCAAAAAGTGTTTTAAATATTAAATATGATTATCAATATCACCATGACAAAAATGTGAAGAGAAGAAAAGCTATGAACTGAATTAATATTTAGCTTCACCTATCATAATAAACTAGTTTTTAAATCAGCCTTTTCAACAAATTATTATTCAGTTTAAAACTATAGTGTTTAGTTGTTTCAGTTCACAGTGGGCCGGTTTGTTTTAAAAGTGGGTGTTTGAGCACTGAAAATATACGTAGTTACACACGTGTAACACATAAACAGGCTGTGTAAACGTGGATGTTTGAGCACTGCAAATATACGTAGTTACACGCGTGTAACACATAAACAGGCTGTGTAAACGTGGATGTTTGAGCACTGCAAATATACGTAGTTACACGCGTGTAACACATAAACAGGCTGTGTAAACGTGGATGTTTGAGCACTGCAAATATACGTAGTTACACACGTGTAACACATAAACAGGCTGTGTAAACGTGGATGTTTGAGCACTGTAAATATACGTAGTTACACACGTTTAACACATAAACAGGCTGTGTAAACGTGGATGTTTGAGCACTGTAAATATACGTAGTTATACCCGTGTAACACATAAACAGGCTGTGTAAACGTGGGTGTTTAAGCACTGTAAATATATGTAGTTACACGCGTGTAACACATAAACAGGCTGTGTAAACGTCTGTATTTCAGCACTGTAAATATACGTAGTTACACCCGTGTAACACATAAACAGGCTGTGTAAACGTGGGTGTTTGAGCACTGTAAATATACGTAGTTACACTCGTGTAACACATAAACAGGCTGTGTAAACGTGGGTGTTTAAGCACTGTAAATATACGTAGTTACACGCGTGTAACACATAAACAGGCTGTGTAAACGTGGGTGTTTAAGCACTGTAAATATACGTAGTTACACGCGTGTAACACATAAACAGGCTGTGTAAACGTGGGTGTTTAAGCACTGTAAATATACGTAGTTACACGCGTGTAACACATAAACAGGCTGTGTAAACGTGGGTGTTTGAGCACTGTAAATATACGTAGTTACACGCGTGTAACACATAAACAGGCTGTGTAAACGTGGGTGTTTAAGCACTGTAAATATACGTAGTTACACGTGTGTAACACATAAACAGGCTGTGTAAACGTGGGTGTTTGAGCACTGTAAATATACGTAGTTACACGCGTGTAACACATACACAGGCTGTGTAAACGTCTGTATTTCAGCACTGTAAATATACGTAGTTACACGCGTGTAATACATACACAGGCTGTGTAAACGTGGGTGTTTGAGCACTGCAAATATACGTAGTTACACGCGTGTAACACATAAACAGGCTGTGTAAACGTGTGTGTTTGAGCACTGTAAATATACGTAGTTACACGCGTGTAACACATAAACAGGCTGTGTAAACGTGGGTGTTTAAGCACTGTAAATATACGTAGTTACACGCGTGTAACACATAAACAGGCTGTGTAAACGTGTGTATTTAAGCACTGTAAATATACGTAGTTACACGCGTGTAACACATAAACAGGCTGTGTAAATGTGGGTGTTTAAGCACTGTAAATATACGTAGTTACAATGTACACGCATGTAACACATAAACAGGCTGTGTAAACGTGTGTATTTAAGCACTGTAAATATACGTAGTTACACGCATGTAACACATAAACAGGCTGTGTAAACGTGGGTGTTTAAGCACTGTAAATATACGTAGTTACACGCGTGTAACACATAAACAGGCTGTGTAAACGTGTGTATTTAAGCACTGTAAATATACGTAGTTACACGCGTGTAACACACACAGGCTGTGTAAACGTGGGTGTTTGAGCACTGCAAATATACGTAGTTACACGCGTGTAACACATAAACAGGCTGTGTAAACGTGGGTGTTTAAGCACTGTAAATATACGTAGTTACACGCGTGTAACACATAAACAGGCTGTGTAAACGTGGGTGTTTAAGCACTGTAAATATACGTAGTTACACGCGTGTAACACATAAACAGGCTGTGTAAACGTGTGTATTTAAGCACTGTAAATATACGTAGTTACACGCGTGTAACACACACAGGCTGTGTAAACGTGGGTGTTTGAGCACTGCAAATATACGTAGTTACACGCGTGTAACACATAAACAGGCTGTGTAAACGTGGGTGTTTAAGCACTGTAAATATACGTAGTTACACGCGTGTAACACATAAACAGGCTGTGTAAACGTGGGTGTTTAAGCACTGTAAATATACGTAGTTACACGCGTGTAACACATAAACAGGCTGTGTAAACGTGGGTGTTTGAGCACTGTAAATATACGTAGTTACACGCGTGTAACACATAAACAGGCTGTGTAAACGTGGGTGTTTAAGCACTGTAAATATACGTAGTTACACGCGTGTAACACATAAACAGGCTGTGTAAACGTGGGTGTTTAAGCACTGTAAATATACGTAGTTACACGCGTGTAACACATAAACAGGCTGTGTAAACGTGGGTGTTTAAGCACTGTAAATATACGTAGTTACACGCGTGTAACACATAAACAGGCTGTGTAAACGTGGGTGTTTAAGCACTGTAAATATACGTAGTTACACGCGTGTAACACATAAACAGGCTGTGTAAACGTGGGTGTTTAAGCACTGTAAATATACGTAGTTACACGCGTGTAACACATAAACAGGCTGTGTAAACGTGGGTGTTTAGCAGCACTGTAAATATACGTAGTTACACGCGTGTAACACATAAACAGGCTGTGTAAACGTGGGTGTTTAAGCACTGTAAATATACGTAGTTACACGCGTGTAACACATAAACAGGCTGTGTAAACGTGGGTGTTTAAGCACTGTAAATATACGTAGTTACACGCGTGTAACACATAAACAGGCTGTGTAAACGTGGGTGTTTAAGCACTGTAAATATACGTAGTTACACGCGTGTAACACATAAACAGGCTGTGTAAACGTGGGTGTTTAAGCACTGTAAATATACGTAGTTACACGCGTGTAACACATAAACAGGCTGTGTAAACGTGGGTGTTTAAGCACTGTAAATATACGTAGTTACACGCGTGTAACACATAAACAGGCTGTGTAAACGTGGGTGTTTAAGCACTGTAAATATACGTAGTTACACGCGTGTAACACATAAACAGGCTGTGTAAACGTGGGTATTTAAGCACTGTAAATATACGTAGTTACACGCGTGTAACACATAAACAGGCTGTGTAAACGTGGGTGTTTAAGCACTGTAAATATACGTAGTTACACGCGTGTAACACATAAACAGGCTGTGTAAACGTGGGTGTTTAAGCACTGTAAATATACGTAGTTACACGCGTGTAACACATAAACAGGCTGTGTAAACGTGGGTGTTTAAGCACTGTAAATATACGTAGTTACACGCGTGTAACACATAAACAGGCTGTGTAAACGTGGGTGTTTAAGCACTGTAAATATACGTAGTTACACGCGTGTAACACATAAACAGGCTGTGTAAACGTGGGTGTTTAAGCACTGTAAATATACGTAGTTACACGCGTGTAACACATAAACAGGCTGTGTAAACGTGGGTGTTTAAGCACTGTAAATATACGTAGTTACACGCGTGTAACACATAAACAGGCTGTGTAAACGTGGGTGTTTAAGCACTGTAAATATACGTAGTTACACGCGTGTAACACATAAACAGGCTGTGTAAACGTGGGTGTTTAAGCACTGTAAATATACGTAGTTACACGCGTGTAACACATAAACAGGCTGTGTAAACGTGGGTGTTTAAGCACTGTAAATATACGTAGTTACACGCGTGTAACACATAAACAGGCTGTGTAAACGTGGGTGTTTAAGCACTGTAAATATACGTAGTTACACGCGTGTAACACATAAACAGGCTGTGTAAACGTGGGTGTTTAAGCACTGTAAATATACGTAGTTACACGCGTGTAACACATAAACAGGCTGTGTAAACGTGGGTGTTTAAGCACTGTAAATATACGTAGTTACACGCGTGTAACACATAAACAGGCTGTGTAAACGTGGGTGTTTAAGCACTGTAAATATACGTAGTTACACGCGTGTAACACATAAACAGGCTGTGTAAACGTGGGTGTTTAAGCACTGTAAATATACGTAGTTACACGCGTGTAACACATAAACAGGCTGTGTAAACGTGGGTGTTTAAGCACTGTAAATATACGTAGTTACACGCGTGTAACACATAAACAGGCTGTGTAAACGTGGGTGTTTAAGCACTGTAAATATACGTAGTTACACGCGTGTAACACATAAACAGGCTGTGTAAACGTGTGTATTTAAGCACTGTAAATATACGTAGTTACACGCGTGTAACACAAAAACAGGCTGTGTAAACGTGGGTGTTTAAGCACTGTAAATATACGTAGTTACAATGTACACGCATGTAACACATAAACAGGCTGTGTAAACGTGTGTATTTAAGCACTGTAAATATACGTAGTTACACGCGTGTAACACATAAACAGGCTGTGTAAACGTGGGTGTTTAAGCACTGTAAATATACGTAGTGTACACACTGTAAATATACGTAGTGTAACACATAAACAGGCTGTGTAAACGTGGGTGTTTAAGCACTGTAAATATACGTAGTTACACGCGTGTAACACATAAACAGGCTGTGTAAACGTGGGTGTTTAAGCACTGTAAATATACGTAGTTACACGCGTGTAACACATAAACAGGCTGTGTAAACGTGGGTGTTTAAGCACTGTAAATATACGTAGTTACACGCGTGTAACACATAAACAGGCTGTGTAAACGTGGGTGTTTAAGCACTGTAAATATACGTAGTTACACGCGTGTAACACATAAACAGGCTGTGTAAACGTGGGTGTTTTAAGCACTGTAAATATACGTAGTTACACGCGTGTAACACATAAACAGGCTGTGTAAACGTGGGTGTTTAAGCACTGTAAATATACGTAGTTACACGCGTGTAACACATAAACAGGCTGTGTAAACGTGGGTGTTTAAGCACTGTAAATATACGTAGTTACACGCGTGTAACACATAAACAGGCTGTGTAAACGTGGTGTTTAAGCACTGTAAATATACGTAGTTACACGCGTGTAACACATAAACAGGCTGTGTAAACGTGGGTGTTTAAGCACTGTAAATATACGTAGTTACACGCGTGTAACACATAAACAGGCTGTGTAAACGTGGGTGTTTAAGCACTGTAAATATACGTAGTTACACGCGTGTAACACATAAACAGGCTGTGTAAACGTGGGTGTTTAAGCACTGTAAATATACGTAGTTACACGCGTGTAACACATAAACAGGCTGTGTAAACGTGGGTGTTTAAGCACTGTAAATATACGTAGTTACACGCGTGTAACACATAAACAGGCTGTGTAAACGTGTGTATTTAAGCACTGTAAATATACGTAGTTACACGCGTGTAACACATAAACAGGCTGTGTAAACGTGGGTGTTTAAGCACTGTAAATATACGTAGTTACACGCGTGTAACACATAAACAGGCTGTGTAAACGTGGGTGTTTAAGCACTGTAAATATACGTAGTTACACGCGTGTAACACATAAACAGGCTGTGTAAACGTGGGTGTTTAAGCACTGTAAATATACGTAGTTACACGCGTGTAACACATAAACAGGCTGTGTAAACGTGGGTGTTTAAGCACTGTAAATATACGTAGTTACACGCGTGTAACACATAAACAGGCTGTGTAAACGTGGGTGTTTAAGCACTGTAAATATACGTAGTTACACGCGTGTAACACATAAACAGGCTGTGTAAACGTGGGTGTTTAAGCACTGTAAATATACGTAGTTACACGCGTGTAACACATAAACAGGCTGTGTAAACGTGGGTGTTTAAGCACTGTAAATATACGTAGTTACACGCGTGTAACACATAAACAGGCTGTGTAAACGTGGGTGTTTAAGCACTGTAAATATACGTAGTTACACGCGTGTAACACATAAACAGGCTGTGTAAACGTGGGTGTTTAAGCACTGTAAATATACGTAGTTACACGCGTGTAACACATAAACAGGCTGTGTAAACGTGGGTGTTTAAGCACTGTAAATATACGTAGTTACACGCGTGTAACACATAAACAGGCTGTGTAAACGTGGGTGTTTAAGCACTGTAAATATACGTAGTTACACGCGTGTAACACATAAACAGGCTGTGTAAACGTGGGTGTTTAAGCACTGTAAATATACGTAGTTACACGCGTGTAACACATAAACAGGCTGTGTAAACGTGGGTGTTTAAGCACTGTAAATATACGTAGTTACACGCGTGTAACACATAAACAGGCTGTGTAAACGTGGGTGTTTAAGCACTGTAAATATACGTAGTTACACGCGTGTAACACATAAACAGGCTGTGTAAACGTGGGTGTTTAAGCACTGTAAATATACGTAGTTACACGCGTGTAACACATAAACAGGCTGTGTAAACGTGGGTGTTTAAGCACTGTAAATATACGTAGTTACACGCGTGTAAGCACTGTAAATAAGCACTGTAAACTAAATACGTAGTTACACGCGTGTAACACATAAACAGGCTGTGTAAACGTGGGTGTTTAAGCACTGTAAATATACGTAGTTACACGCGTGTAACACATAAACAGGCTGTGTAAACGTGGGTGTTTAAGCACTGTAAATATACGTAGTTACACGCGTGTAACACATAAACAGGCTGTGTAAACGTGGGTGTTTAAGCACTGTAAATATACGTAGTTACACGCGTGTAACACATAAACAGGCTGTGTAAAACGTGGGTGTTTAAGCACTGTAAATATACGTAGTTACACGCGTGTAACACATAAACAGGCTGTGTAAACGTGGGTGTTTAAGCACTGTAAATATACGTAGTTACACGCGTGTAACACATAAACAGGCTGTGTAAACGTGGGTGTTTAAGCACTGTAAATATACGTAGTTACACGCGTGTAACACATAAACAGGCTGTGTAAACGTGGGTGTTTAAGCACTGTAAATATACGTAGTTACACGCGTGTAACACATAAACAGGCTGTGTAAACGTGGGTGTTTAAGCACTGTAAATATACGTAGTTACACGCGTGTAACACATAAACAGGCTGTGTAAACGTGGGTGTTTAAGCACTGTAAATATACGTAGTTACACGCGTGTAACACATAAACAGGCTGTGTAAACGTGGGTGTTTTAAGCACTGTAAATATACGTAGTTACACGCGTGTAACACATAAACAGGCTGTGTAAACGTGTGTATTTAAGCACTGTAAATATACGTAGTTACACGCGTGTAACACATAAACAGGCTGTGTAAACGTGGGTGTTTAAGCACTGTAAATATACGTAGTTACACGCGTGTAACACATAAACAGGCTGTGTAAACGTGGGTGTTTAAGCACTGTAAATATACGTAGTTACACGCGTGTAACACATAAACAGGCTGTGTAAACGTGGGTGTTTAAGCACTGTAAATATACGTAGTTACACGCGTGTAACACATAAACAGGCTGTGTAAACGTGTGTGTTTAAGCACTGTAAATATACGTAGTTACACGCGTGTAACACATAAACAGGCTGTGTAAACGTGGGTGTTTAAGCACTGTAAATATACGTAGTTACACGCGTGTAACACATAAACAGGCTGTGTAAACGTGGGTGTTTAAGCACTGTAAATATACGTAGTTACACGCGTGTAACACATAAACAGGCTGTGTAAACGTGGGTGTTTAAGCACTGTAAATATACGTAGTTACACGCGTGTAACACATAAACAGGCTGTGTAAACGTGGGTGTTTAAGCACTGTAAATATACGTAGTTACACGCGTGTAACACATAAACAGGCTGTGTAAACGTGGGTGTTTAAGCACTGTAAATATACGTAGTTACACGCGTGTAACACATAAACAGGCTGTGTAAACGTGGGTGTTTAAGCACTGTAAATATACGTAGTTACACGCGTGTAACACATAAACAGGCTGTGTAAACGTGGGTGTTTAAGCACTGTTAATATACGTAGTTACACGCGTGTAACACATAAACAGGCTGTGTAAACGTGGGTGTTTAAGCACTGTAAATATACGTAGTTACACGCGTGTAACACATAAACAGGCTGTGTAAACGTGGGTGTTTAAGCACTGTAAATATACGTAGTTACACGCGTGTAACACATAAACAGGCTGTGTAAACGTGGGTGTTTAAGCACTGTAAATATACGTAGTTACACGCGTGTAACACATAAACAGGCTGTGTAAACGTGGGTGTTTAAGCACTGTAAATATACGTAGTTACACGCGTGTAACACATAAACAGGCTGTGTAAACGTGTGGTGTTTAAGCACTGTAAATATACGTAGTTACACGCGTGTAACACATAAACAGGCTGTGTAAACGTGTGTATTTAAGCACTGTAAATATACGTAGTTACACGCGTGTAACACATAAACAGGCTGTGTAAACGTGGGTGTTTAAGCACTGTAAATATACATAGTTACACGCATGTAACACATAAACAGGCTGTGTAAACGTGTGTATTTAAGCACTGTAAATATACGTAGTTACACGCGTGTAACACATAAACAGGCTGTGTAAACGTGGGTGTTTAAGCACTGTAAATATACGTAGTTACACGCGTGTAACACATAAACAGGCTGTGTAAACGTGGGTATTTAAGCACTGTAAATATACGTAGTTACACGCGTGTAACACATAAACAGGCTGTGTAAACGTGGGTGTTTAAGCACTGTAAATATACGTAGTTACACGCGTGTAACACATAAACAGGCTGTGTAAACGTGGGTGTGTTTAAGCACTGTAAATATACGTAGTTACACGCGTGTAACACATAAACAGGCTGTGTAAACGTGGGTGTTTAAGCACTGTAAATATACGTAGTTACACGCGTGTAACACATAAACAGGCTGTGTAAACGTGTGTATTTAAGCACTGTAAATATACGTAGTTACACGCGTGTAACACATAAACAGGCTGTGTAAACGTGTGTATTTAAGCACTGTAAATATACGTAGTTACACGCGTGTAACACATAAACAGGCTGTGTAAACGTGGGTGTTTGAGCACTGTAAATATACGTAGTTACACGCGTGTAACACATAAACAGGCTGTGTAAACGTGGGTGTTTAAGCACTGTAAATATACGTAGTTACACGCGTGTAACACATAAACAGGCTGTGTAAACGTGTGTATTTAAGCACTGTAAATATACGTAGTTACACGCGTGTAACACATAAACAGGCTGTGTAAACGTGGGTGTTTAAGCACTGTAAATATACGTAGTTACAATGTACACGTGTACACGCAGGCTGTAACACATAAACAGGCTGTGTAAACGTGGGTGTTTAAGCACTGTAAATATACGTAGTTACACGCGTGTAACACATAAACAGGCTGTGTAAACGTGGGTGTTTAAGCACTGTAAATATACGTAGTTACACGCGTGTAACACATAAACAGGCTGTGTAAACGTGTGTGTTTAAGCACTGTAAATATACGTAGTTACACGCGTGTAACACATAAACAGGCTGTGTAAACGTGGGTGTTTGTTTATACGTAGCACTGTAAATATAAACGTGTGTGTTTGAGTTAAATATACGTAGTTACACGCGTGTAACACATAAACAGGCTGTGTAAACGTGTGTGTTTGAGCACTGTAAATATACGTAGTTACACGCGTGTAACACATAAACAGGCTGTGTAAACGTGTGTGTTTGAGCACTGTAAATATACGTAGTTACACGCGTGTAACACATAAACAGGCTGTGTAAACGTGTGTGTTTGAGCACTGTAAATATACGTAGTTACACGCGTGTAACACATAAACAGGCTGTGTAAACGTGTGTGAGCACTGTAAATATACGTAGTTACACGCGTGTAACACATAAACAGGCTGTGTAAACGTGTAGCACTGTAAATATACGTAGTTACACGCGTGTAACACATAAACAGGCTGTGTAAACGTGGGTGTTTAAGCACTGTAAATATACGTAGTTACACGCGTGTAACACATAAACAGGCTGTGTAAACGTGGGTGTTTGAGCACTGTAAATATACGTAGTTACACGCGTGTAACACATAAACAGGCTGTGTAAACGTGGGTGTTTGAGCACTGTAAATATACGTAGTTACACGCGTGTAACACATAAACAGGCTGTGTAAACGTGGGTGTTTAAGCACTGTAAATATACGTAGTTACACGCGTGTAACACATAAACAGGCTGTGTAAACGTGTGTATTTAAGCACTGTAAATATACGTAGTTACACGCGTGTAACACATAAACAGGCTGTGTAAACGTGGGTGTTTAAGCACTGTAAATATACGTAGTTACACGCGTGTAACACATAAACAGGCTGTGTAAACGTGTGTGTTTGAGCACTGTAAATATACGTAGTTACACGCGTGTAACACATAAACAGGCTGTGTAAACGTGTGTGTTTGAGCACTGTAAATATACGTAGTTACACGCGTGTAACACATAAACAGGCTGTGTAAACGTGTGTGTTTAAGCACTGTAAATATACGTAGTTACACGCGTGTAACACATAAACAGGCTGTGTAAACGTGGGTGTTTGAGCACTGTAAATATACGTAGTTACACGCGTGTAACACATAAACAGGCTGTGTAAACGTGTGTATTTAAGCACTGTAAATATACGTAGTTACACGCGTGTAACACATAAACAGGCTGTGTAAACGTGGGTGTTTGAGCACTGTAAATATACGTAGTTACACGCGTGTAACACATAAACAGGCTGTGTAAACGTGTGTGTTTGAGCACTGTAAATATACGTAGTTACACGCGTGTAACACATAAACAGGCTGTGTAAACGTGGGTGTTTGAGCACTGTAAATATACGTAGTTACACGCGTGTAACACATAAACAGGCTGTGTAAACGTCTGTATTTAAGCACTGTAAATATACGTAGTTACACGCGTGTAACACATAAACAGGCTGTGTAAACGTGTGTATTTAAGCACTGTAAATATACGTAGTTACACGCGTGTAACACATAAACAGGCTGTGTAAACGTGGGTGTTTAAGCACTGTAAATATACGTAGTTACACGCGTGTAACACATAAACAGGCTGTGTAAACGTGGGTGTTTAAGCACTGTAAATATACGTAGTTACACGCGTGTAACACATAAACAGGCTGTGTAAACGTGGGTGTTTAAGCACTGTTAATATATGTAGTTACACGCGTGTAACACATAAACAGGCTGTGTAAACGTGGGTGTTTAAGCACTGTTAATATATGTAACACATAAACAGGCTGTGTAAACGTGTAACACATGTAACACATAAACAGGCTGTGTAAACGTGTGTATTTAAGCACTGTAAATATACGTAGTTACACGCGTGTAACACAAAAACAGGCTGTGTAAATGTGGGTGTTTAAGCACTGTAAATATACGTAGTTACACACATGTAACACATAAACAGGTTTTGTAAACGTGTGTTTCAGCACTGTAAATATACGTAGTTACATGCGTGTAACACATAAACTGGCTGTGTAAATTCAGCCCAACCTGTTTAAAACTGCTGCTTTAAAACATGTTTTCATTGAGACCCGATGTATTTTTAAATGCTTCTCTCTGTGTTATCATAATATTGACACTGTTTTCTGTGTGAACTGACCGTGAATATTCTTGCCGTTCCACAGGACATACAAATCGAACATGCCGACTTCCATGGGTATGTAGGTCACAGAGTACCGACCTTGGGTCTGGGGGTCTATACTGCATGTCGCAAATGCATTCGGTCCTGAAAACAAATAGTGTGTGTCGTAATCAGCCACATACAAATATACTGATCCATTCAAAACACACCACCCAGTTTTCAGATGTTACTGCTATATAACAAACAAATGTGTGTTGTAATCAGACAGCCACTGACGATTATACTGAACTCCATTTAAAACACACCACCCAATTTTCAGATGTTACTGTTAAAATCATCGGGTATTGAATATCAAACATTTAGTAATTTTGACATATAGTCTTAGAGAGGAAACCTGCTACATTTTTCCATTAGTAGCAAGGGATCTTTTATATGCAACATCCCACTGACAGGATAGCACATACCATGGTCTTTGATATACCAGTCGTGGTGCACTGACTGGAACGAGAAATAGAAAAAAAGAAAGAAGTGTTTTATTTAACGACACACTCAACACATTTTATTTATGGTTATATGGCGTCAGACATATGGTTAAAGACCACACAGATTTTTTTAGAGGAAACCCGCTGTTGCCACATAGGCTACTCTTTTACGACAGGCAGCAAGGGATCTTTTATTTGCGCTTCCCACAGGCAGGATAGCACAAACCATGGCCTTTGTTGAACCAGTTATGGATCACTGGTCGGTGCAAGTGGTTTACACCTACCCATTGAGCCTTGCGGAGCACTCACTCAGGGTTTGGAGTCGGTATCTGGATTAAAAATTCCATGCCTCGACTGGGATCCGAACCCAGTACCTACCAGCCTGTAGACCGATGGCCTGCCACGACGTCACCGAGGCCGGTGGAACGAGAAATAGCTCAATGGGCTCAGGAGAGTGCTTTACCACTGGGCTACATCCAGCCAGAACCTGAACACAAGTGTGCCGTAATCAGCCACTTACAAATATACTTCACTCCATTCCAAATGCTATTGAAGGTGGGGGTGGGGAAACACAGCCAGTGATAAAGCTTGACGCACCATGACTGATATATCAAAGGCCGTGGTATGTGCTATCCTGTCTGTGGAATGAGCCCTGTATACAAGTTTTGGGTTAGTTATTGCCTACCAGATTACATCCAGTTATACGAAATCTGTTCAATATATTATGTTTTCTTCTCATATTCTTTTACAGCTACAAATACAACTGGTGTGTTTTCTGTTGGGTTCAATATACTTTACTGAAATCATACTGGCATAATCAACATTACATAATATTACACATCTGGCTTGTAATAAATGACTTACCATCTACACTAACATTAGGTTACCATGCCGCTTGACTCAATGTAAAAGGTGGCAGGTTTAATAAATGACTTACCATCTACACTGACATTAGGTTACCATGCCGCTTGACTCAATGTAAAAGGTGGCAGGTTTAATAAATGACTTAACATCTACACTGACACTAGGTTACCATGCCGCTTGACTCGATGTAAAAGGTGACAGGTTAATAAATGACTTACCATCTACACTAACATTAGGTTACCATGCCGCTTGACTCGATGTAAAAGGTGACAGGTTTAATAAATGACTTACCATCTACACTAACATTAGGTTACCATGCCGCTTGACTCGATGTAAAAGGTGACAGGTTTAATAAATGACTTAACATCTACACTGACATTAAGTTACCATGCCGCTTGACTCGATGTAAAAGGTGACAGGTTTAATAAATGACTTACCATCTACACTGACATTAGGTTACCATGCCGCTTGACTCGATGTAAAAGGTGACAGGTTTAATAAATGACTTACCATCTACACTGACACTAGGTTACCATGCCGCTTGATTCAATGTAAAAGGTGACATGTTTAATAAATGACTTACCATCTACACTGACATTAGGTTACCATGCCGCTTGACTCGATGTAAAAGGTGACATGTTTAATAAATGACTTACCATCTACACTGACATTAGGTTACCATGCTCCTTGACTCGATGTAAAAGGTGGCATGTTTAATAAATGACTTACCATCTACACTGACATTAAGTTACCATGCCGCTTGACTCGATGTAAAAGGTGACAGGTTTAATAAATGACTTACCATCTACACTAACATTAGGTTACCATGCCGCTTGACTCGATGTAAAAGGTGACAGGTTTAATAAATGACTTACCATCTACACTGACATTAGGTTACCATGCCACTCGACTCAATGTAAAAGGTGGCAGGTTTAATAAATGACTTACCATCTACACTAACATTAGGTTACCATGCCGCTTGACTCGATGTAAAAGGTGGCAGGTTTAATAAATGACTTACCATCTACACTAAGATTAGGTTACCATGCCGCTTGACTCGATGTAAAAGGTGGCAGGTTTAATAAACGACATATCATCTACAGTGACGGTGGGTTCCTCGACCATGCCACCTGACTCAATGTAAAAGGTGGCATGTTTAATAAACGACATACCATCTACAGTGACGGTGGGTTCCTCGACCATGCCACCTGACTCAATGTAAAAAGGTGGCAGGTTTAATAAACGACATACCATCTACAGTGACGGTGGGTTCCCCGACCATGCCACCTGACTCAATATAAAAGGTGGCAGGCTTGTCTTCCTCCCCATGGTATAAACCTTCACCATGCGCCATCGGTAGAAGACGTTCTCCTATCTCCTGTGTGAAGGGACTTCCTGTGAGAAAACAAAACAGGGTGTGTCATGCAGTAGTACGGGTCCAATGATTGATTGTAAGCAATAATTGATCAACTGGGTTCAACCAATGTGATGATCAGCAATGAAATCCATAATCAAATGTTAACTATAATTATTACAGGTCCGTAACCAATTGTCATGGCAAATGTTAACTATAATTATTGTGGGTCCATAATCAACTGCAATGGCAAATAGTAACTATAATTATTACAGGTCCATAATCATGTCATGGCAAATGTTAACTATAATTATTGTGGGTCCATAATCAACTCCCATGGCAAATAGTAACTATAATTATTACGGGTCCATAATCAACTGCCATATGGCAAATGTTCACTATAATTATTATGGGTCCATAATCAACTGCCATGGCAAATAGTAACTATAATTATTACAGCTCCATAATCAACTGCCATGGCAAATAGTAACTATAATTATTACAGCTCCATAATCAACTGCCATGGCAAATAGTAACTATAATTATTACAGCTCCATAATCAACTGCCATGGCAAATAGTAACTATAATTATTACAGCTCCATAATCAACTGCCATGGCAAATAGTAACTATAATTATTACAGCTCCATAATCAACTGCCATGGCAAATAGTAACTATAATTATTACAGCTCCATAATCAACTGCCATGGCAAATGTTAACTATAATTATTCCTTCTGTTTAGTTGATGGAACTGATATGTGCTGGAGTATCCATTTGTGTTCATATGTACATAAACAAAACCCATATTACATAACTATTAATGGTAAATTTAAAGAAAATTTAGGGTCTATATCTCAGTGAACATAATCTGCGCACTGTCCTAACTGCCAGGCCTCATTATATGAGTGTTTTATATGAGCATAAGTCGATTGCATAGTAACCTACAATTCTGATGAAATTGTAACATCTGTCTTGTCACTGTCCATAATTAATTGTCATAGCGAATGTTAACTATAATTATTTACAGGTCCGTAACCAGCTGCCATGGCAAATGTTACCTACAATAATTACAGGTCCATAATCAACTGCCATGGCAAATGTTAACTATAATTATTACAGGTCCATAATCAACTGTCATGGCAAATGTTAACTATAATTATTACGGGTCCATAATCAACTGCCATGGCAAATGTTACCTATAATTATTACAGGTCCATAATCAACTGTCATGGCAAATGTTAACTATAATTATTACAGGTCCATAATCAAGCAGCTGTTATGGCAAATGTTAACTATATTTATTACAGGTCCGTAACCAACTGCCATGGCAAATGTTGCCTATAATTATTACAGGTCCGTAACCAACTGCCATGGCAAATGTTGCCTATAATTACTACAGGTCCATAATCAACTGTCATGGCAAATGTTGCCTATAATTATTACAGGTCCATAATCAACTGTCATGGCAAATGTTAACTATAATTATTACAGGTCCATAATTATCTGTCATGCCAAATGTTAACTATAATTATTACAGGTCCATAACCAACTGCCATGGCAAATGTTAACTATAATTATTACAGGTCCATAATCAACTGTCATGGCAAATGTTAACTATAATTAAGCTGATGTTATTCTTACCATAACAGGATAAAGCCGATATCCTATGTCATTAACATTGGCATAGGATATCAGCTTTATCCTGTTACGGTAAGAATAACTAGTTAATGACATAGGATATCGGCTTTATCCCGTGAAGGTAAGAATAACTAGTTAATGACATAGGATATCGCCTTTATCCCGTGATGGTAAGAATAACTGGTTAATGACATAGGATACCGGCTTTATCCCGTGAAGGTAAGAATAACTGGTTAATGACATAGGATATCGGCTTTATCCCGTGACGGTAAGAATAACTGGTTAATGACATAGGATATCGGCTTTATCCCGTGTCGGTAATAATAACTGGTTAATGACATAGGATATCGGCTTTATCCCGTGAAGGTAAGAATAACTGGTTAATGACATAGGATATCGGCTTTATCCCGTGACGGTAAGAATAACTGGTTAATGACATAGGATATCGGCTTTATCCCGTGAAGGTAAGAATAACTGGTTAATGACATAGGATATTGGCTTTATCCCGTGAAGGTAAGAATAACTGGTTAATGACATAGGATATCGGCTTTATCCCGTGAAGGTAAGAATAACTGGTTAATGACATAGGATATCGGCTTTATCCCGTGAAGGTAAGAATAACTGGTTAATGACATAGGATATCGGCTTTATCCCGTGAAGGTAAGAATAACTGGTTAATGACATAGGATATCGGCTTTATCCCGTGAAGGTAAGAATAACTAGTTAATGACATAGGATATCGGCTTTATCCCGTGAAGGTAAGAATAACTAGTTAATTACATAGGATATCGGCTTTATCCAGTAAGAATAACTGGTTAATGACATAGGATATCGGCTTTATCCCGTGACGGTAAGAATAACTGGTTAATGACATAGGATATCGGCTTTATCCCGTGAAGGTAAGAATAACTAGTTAATGACATAGGATATCGGCTTTATCCCGTAAAGGTAAGAATAACTAGTTAATGACATAGGATATCGGCTTTATCCCGTGAAGGTAAGAATATCTAGTTAATGACATAGGATATCGGCTTTATCCTGTGAAGGTAAGAATAACTAGTTAATGACATAGGATATCGGCTTTATCCGGTAAGAATAACTGGTTAATGACATAGGATATCGGCTTTATCCCGTGAAAGTAAGAATAACTGGTTAATGACATAGGATATCGGCTTTATCCCGTGAAGGTAAGAATAACTGGTTAATGACATAGGATATCGGCTTTATCCCGTGAAGGTAAGAATAACTGGTTAATGGCATAGGATATCGGCTTTATCCCGTGAAGGTAAGAATAACTAGTTAATGGCATAGGATATCGGCTTTATCCTGTGAAGGCAAGAATAACTAGTTAATGGCATAGGATATCGGCTTTATCCCGTGAAGGTAAGAATAACTAGTTAATGGCATAGGATATCGGCTTTATCCTGTTGTAGGATATATATTGTACAAATTGCAGTTAAATGTACACTGAATAAAATTAGTTTTATAAATGAATTAAATGGAGTATACTGTGAAGTCGGCATTCTTAGCCGAGGTATTTTGTAAAAATATATCACAATAAGCATTTAACACGATGCTGAAATCAACAGCAACAACATGGCACAAATTATGAAATTGTTTGGAGTGGGGAATTGATGGGTCATTTAAAAAAAGAGAAAAAAACAACAATTCAAACTAACATAAAGATTTCTATTTAAAGAAATAATGAGCTCTATAAAAATAAAAAAAAGCTCTCAAATTTTTATTTGGGAAAAAAGGAAGAAAGAAAAAACAACACCCTCCATAAACATCCACCCACCCCCATATTTCTGTATGTTTGTTAATTTAATGTCATAGGCCTTAGAAGTGGGGGTGGGTGTATGGAGTACTGGCTTCAAACTCTGAAGATATTGCATAACCCATCCCAACCCCACCCCCGCTGAAAAATCAAAGTAATATATTAACTACCCCTATACCACCATTGAGGTTTTGTTATTCCTATTTATTCCAGTTTGTACACACTTAGCTGAAAAAGATACATTTTCATATTCATATATAAATACTCTATACAGTACTGCGTAAAACAAATTTGGCTAAAGCATTTTCAATATGGCTAATAAAAATTCCATTTGGCTAATATTTTGGCTACAGGTATTTTTGATCCAGGGTGAGCCCTGAATTAGCTGACTTTAGTTTATATGTCAGAATAATCTTATAGAATATATTAAGTGTATGACCTTACTTTACATATGTTTCACAAACAAAATATTATATTTGTACACTAATGCAATGTTTGTCTGTGTGTATGTGTGTGTACTTGTCTGTGTGTACTTGTCTGTGTCACACACGCACACAGACAAACACACACAGACAAGTACACACACACACAGACAAACACATTGATACACAAACCAAGGCATTCTGGACCTCCGTGCCAACAATAGTCGGTTTGTCAGAGCAAATTTTTTTAATAATAATTAATTAATCAATGAGCTTTCAAGATAACATCATTTACCATTTATACGTGTCTGTTCCTGTTTTATTTCCACAGCTAGGGATGGGACAAAGATTTATTCCAAACAGGCTGACATCATGGAATGGGTCTGTCTTGCATATCTAGAGATGGGAGAAAGATTTATTCAGTAGGCTGACGTCATGGAATGGGTCTGTCTTGTACAGCTAGGGATGAGAGAAAGATTTATTCCGCATGGGCTGATGTCATAGAATGGGTCGGTCTTGCATATCTAGGGATGAGAGAAGATTTATTCCCTGTGGGCTGATGTCATGGAATGGGTCTGTCTTGCGTATCTAGTGATGAGAAGATTTATTCCCTGTGGGCTGATGTCATGGAATGGGTCTGTCTTGCGTATCTAGTGATGAGAAGATTTATTCCCTGTGGGCTGACGTCATGGAATGGGTCTATCTTGTGTATCTAGGGATGGGAGAAATATCAGTGCACACTACCTACATCAAATGTTGAGACAGTGTAACGTCTTACCTGGAACCTCGAGTCCACCAACCGACATGTAGATCTTGTGAGGTCCGATCTCACTGGGCGTGTATGTGACGGAGAACTCCCCAACACGGTTCTCGATTGTCTCCACAGTAACGCTGCGGCCGGTTGGGCTCATCACCTGGATGTTGTGTTCCACATGACCGGCTTGGGATGTGTTCACTGGAAAATAAACTCACAGACTTGTAATTAGTAATTATAAAGCCTGTTTTGTTTATTGACACCACTAGAGCACTTAGATTTATTAATCATCGGCTATTGGATGTCAGACAGTTGGTAATATTGACATGTAGTCTTAAGAGAAGAAACCCGCTAGCTTTTTTCAATTAGTAGCAAGGGATCTTTTATATGCACCATCCCACAGACAGGATAGCACATACCATGGGCTTTGATATGCCCGTCGTGGTTCACTGGCTGGGATGAGAAATAGCCCAATGACAAGGATCAATCCTAGACCGACTCCACATCAAATGAGTGCTTTACCACTGGGTTATGTTTTGCCACCACGCATCAAGCGAGCACTTTACTATTGAGCTACGTCCCATCCCCCCAAGACGGCAAGTGAAACTCACCACTGAGCTACGTCCCATCCCCCCAAGACACCGAGTGAAACTCACCACTGAGCTACGTCCCACCCTCCAAGATACCGAGTGAAACTCACCACTGAGCTACGTCCCGCCCTCCAAGACACCATGTGAAACTCACCACTGAGCTACGTCCCGCCCTCCAAGACACCGTGTCAAACTCACCACTGAGCTACTTTCCGCCCTCCAAGACACCGAGTGAAACTCACCAGTGAGCTACGTCCCGCCCTCCAAGACACCGTGTGAAACTCACCACTGAGCTACGCCCCGCCCCCAAGACACCGTGTGATACTCACCACTGAGCTACGCCCCGCCCCCCAAGACACCGTGTGAAACTCAACACTGAGCTACGTCCCGCCCTCCAAGACACCGAGTGAAACTCAACACTGAGCTACATCCCGCCCTCCAAGACACCGTGTGAAACTCAACACTGAGCTACGTCCCGCCCTCCAAGACACCGTGTGAAACTCACCACCGAGCTACGTCCCGCCCTCCAAGACACCGAGTGAAACTCACCACTGAGCTATGCCCCGCCCCCCAAGACACCGTGTGAAACTCACCACTGAGCTATGTCCCGCCCTCCAAGACACCATGTGAAACTCACCACTGAGCTACGTCCCGCCCTCCAAGACACCGTGTGAAACTCAACACTGAGCTACGTCTCGCCCCCCCCAAGACACCGTGTGAAACTCACGACTGAAGCCAGCAATCTCTGCCACACCGCCACTGTAGAAGTTATCCACCCTGATCTTGTTGATGTCAAACACTTCAATGAAAAATGGGCTGCCTTGGATCTGCTGGCCAGCGAACGATACGTCCACTGTATGACGTCCTAAAATAAGGAAAACAATCTGTTATGACACGGTATAATGACACGTCCATGGTATGATGTCTTAAAACAAGGAAAACAATGTGTGTAGTGAGAGAACGTGAGAGGGGGAGAGAGACAGAGGAGAGACAGAGAGACAGAGAGACAGAGAGAGAGAGAGAGAGAGAGAGAGAGAGAGAGAGAGAGAGAGAGAGAGAGAGGGAGGGAGTTGTGTGCAGTGACATACAGTTAGGTGTAGTGACATACAGTTGTGTGTAGTGACATACGGTTAGGTGTAGTGACATACAGTTGTGTATAGTGACATACAGTTGTGTGCAGTGACATACAGTTGTGTAGTGACATACAGTTGTGTGCAGTGACATACAGTTGTGTGCAGTGACATACAGTTGTGTGCAGTGACATACCATTAGGTGTAGTGACATAGTTACGTGTAGAGACATACAGTTAGGTGTAGCGATATACAGTTAGGTGTAGTGACATACGGTTGTGTGCAGTGACATACAGTTAGGTGCAGTGACATACAGTTGTGTGCAGTGACATACAGTTGTGTGCAGTGACAGTTAGGTGTAGTGACATACAGTTATGTGTAGTGACATACAGTTGTGTGCAGTGACATACAGTTAGGTGCAGTGACATACAGTTGTGTGCAGTGACATACAGTTGTGCGCAGTGACATAGTTAGGTGTAGTGACATAGTTGTGTAGTGACATACAGTTATGTGTAGTGACATAGTTATGTGTAGTGACATACAGTTGTGTGTAGTGACATACAGTTGTGTGTAGTGACATAGTTAGGTGTAGTGACATAGGTGTAGTGACATAGTTATGTGTAGTGACATAGGTGCAGTGACATACATTTATGTGTAGTGACATACAGTTATGTGCAGTGACATAGTTATGTGTAGTGACATACAGTTATGTGTAGTGACATACAGTTGTGTGCAGTGACATAGGTGTAGTAACATACAGTTGTGTGCAGTGACATACAGTTGTGTGCAGTGACATACAGTTAGATGTAGTGACATAAGTGCAGTGACAGTTATGTGTAGTGACATACAGTTGTGTGCAGTGACATACAGTTGTGTGCAGTGACATCCAGTTGTGTGCAGTGACATCCAGTTGTGTGCAGTGACATCCAGTTGTGTGCAGTGACATGCAGTTGTGTGCAGTGACATGCAGTTGTGTGCGTGTGCAGTGATATACAGTTATGTGTAGTGACATACAGTTATGTGTAGTGACATACAGTTATGTGTAGTGACACACAGTTACGTGTAGTGACATACAAACCTGTCATGATTGGCGTCCACTTCACCTTGTAATTCCCGTCCTGCTGGGGAAGCAGTCTAACAGGAACCTGATCATCATTCGGAGCTAGGAAGCAAATAAACATGTGATCACGACATTTAAAATATCTTGTTAGCAAAAATATACATCCACGCAAAAATATTTAACATTAATAAGTAATTAAATTTACAAATTTCAAAGTTTTATTAAAGAGGTCAAAATTTGCATGCACATAATAACTTATAAAAACATTCAAAACAATATACACTCACATAAACATGTATATTTATACTGTTATATTATTATTTGTATTATTTTTATTTATTTATTTATTTATTATTATATATATGGCATTAATAATATCTGGAAAAGGTAATAATTAATGAAAGGTAATTAACACCGTAATTGAATTATAATTAACCAAAGAATTTCTAATAATTAAATGAATGTCTACATCTTCTGAATAAAACGTACATATATAAAAATAATTAAAATTTAATACAATTATTATGACTAAATATAACTTGAAAATGCATCATTATATACCTCACACGTTCAAAGACATGTACAATGTACTAGGAAAAAGATTATACAATATACAAGTATATGGAAAACATTCAGTGTCTTTAGCAAAGAAGACTGACAAGCCCACAGGTAGAAACATACGATACAACACCCGAAATGAAGTAACAAACACAGGTAGAAACATACGATATATAACACCCGAAATGAAGTAACAAACAAACACAGGTAGAAACATACAATATATAACACCCGAAATGAAGTAACACACAAACACAGGTAGAAACATACGATACAACACCCGAAATGAAGTAACACACAAACACAGGTAGAAACATACGATACAACACCCGAAATGAAGTAACAAACAAACACAGGTAGAAACATACGATACAACACCCGAAATGAAGTAACACACAAACAGGTAGAAACATACGATACAACACCCGAAATGAAGTAACAAACAAACACAGGTAGAAACATACGATACAACACCCGAAATGAAGTAACAAACAAACACAGGTAGAAACATACGATACAACACCCGAAATGAAGTAACAAACAAACACAGGTAGAAACATACGATACAACACCCGAAATGAAGTAACACACAAACAGGTAGAAACATACGATACAACACCCGATATGAAGTAACACACAAACACAGGTAGAAACATACGATACAACACCCGAAATGAAGTAACAAACAAACACAGGTAGAAACATACGATACAACACCCGAAATGAAGTAACAAACAAACACAGGTAGAAACATACGATACAACACCCGAAATGAAGTAACAAACAAACACAGGTAGAAACATACGATACAACACCCGAAATGAAGTAACACACAAACACAGGTAGAAACATACGATACAACACCCGAAATGAAGTAACACACAAACACAGGTAGAAACATACGATACAACACCCGAAATGAAGTATCAAACAAACACAGGTAGAAACATACGATACAACACCCGAAATGAAGTAACACACAAACACAGGTAGAAACATACGATACAACACCCGAAATGAAGTATCAAACACAGGTAGAAACATACGATACAACACCCGAAATGAAGTATCAAACAAACACAGGTAGAAACATACGATACAACACCCGAAATGAAGTATCAAACACAGGTAGAAACACACGATACAACACCCGAAATGAAGTAACAAACAAACACAGGTAGAAACACACGATACAACACCCGAAATGAAGTAACAAACAAACACAGGTAGAAACACACGATACAACACCCGAAATGAAGTAACACACAAACACAGGTAGAAACATACGATACAACACCCGAAATGAAGTAACACACAAACACAGGTAGAAACATACGATACAACACCCGAAATGAAGTAACACACAAACACAGGTAGAAACGTACGATACAACACCAGAAATGAAGTAACACACAAACACAGGTAGAAACGTACGATACAACACCCGAAATGAAGTAACACACAAACACAGGTAGAAACGTACGATACAACACCCGAAATGAAGTAACACACAAACACAGGTAGAAACGTACGATACAACACCCGAAATGAAGTAACAAACAAACACAGGTAGAAACGTACGATACAACACCCGAAATGAAGTATCAAACAAACACAGGTAGAAACATACCATACAACACCCGAAATGAAGTAACAAACAAACACAGGTAGACACATACGATACAACACCCGAAATGAAGTAACACACAAACACAGGTAGAAACATACGATACAACACCCGAAATGAAGTATCAAACAAACACAGGTAGAAACATACGATACAACACCCGAAATGAAGTAACACACAAACACAGGTAGAAACATACGATACAACACCCGAAATGAAGTAACAAACAAACACAGGTAGAAACACACGATACAACACCCGAAATGAAGTATCAAACAAACACAGGTAGAAACGTACGATACAACACCCGAAATGAAGTAACACACAAACACAGGTAGAAACGTACGATACAACACCCGAAATGAAGTATCAAACACAGGTAGAAACATATGATACAACACCCGAAATGAAGGAACACACAAACACAGGTAGAAACGTACGATACAACACCCGAAATGAAGGAACAAACAAACAGGTAGAAATGTACGATACAACACCCGAAATGAAG
Source organism: Gigantopelta aegis (assembly GCF_016097555.1). Classification (NCBI taxonomy): domain Eukaryota; kingdom Metazoa; phylum Mollusca; class Gastropoda; order Neomphalida; family Peltospiridae; genus Gigantopelta; species Gigantopelta aegis. The sequence continues at coordinate 44,852,439 of NC_054699.1, read as the reverse complement.
TAACACACAAACACAGGTAGAAACATACGATACAACACCCGAAATGAAGTAACACACAAACACAGGTAGAAACGTACGATACAACACCCGAAATGAAGTAACACACAAACACAGGTAGAAACGTACGATACAACACCCGAAATGAAGTAACAAACAAACACAGGTAGAAACGTACGATACAACACCCGAAATGAAGTAACAAACAAACACAGGTAGAAACGTACGATACAACACCCGAAATGAAGTAACAAACAAACACAGGTAGAAACATACGATACAACACCCGAAATGAAGTATCAAACAAACACAGGTAGAAACATACGATACAACACCCGAAATGAAGTAACACACAAACACAGGTAGAAACATACGATACAACACCCGAAATGAAGTAACAAACAAACACAGGTAGAAACACACGATACAACACCCGAAATGAAGTATCAAACAAACACAGGTAGAAACGTACGATACAACACCCGAAATGAAGTAACACACAAACACAGGTAGAAACGTACGATACAACACCCGAAATGAAGTAACAAACAAACACAGGTAGAAACACACGATACAACACCCGAAATGAAGTAACACACAAACACAGGTAGAAGGTAGAAACACCCGAAATGATACAACACCCGAATACAACAAAATGTAACACACAAACACAGGTAGAAACGTACGATACAACACCCGAAATGAAGTAACACACAAACACAGGTAGAAACGTACGATACAACACCCGAAATGAAGTAACAAACAAACACAGGTAGAAACATACGATACAACACCCGAAATGAAGTATCAAACAAACACAGGTAGAAACATACCATACAACACCCGAAATGAAGTAACAAACAAACACAGGTAGACACATACGATACAACACCCGAATTGAAGTAACACACAAACACAGGTAGAAACATACGATACAACACCCAAAATGAAGTATCAAACAAACACAGGTAGAAACATACTATACAACACCCGAAATGAAGTAACAAACAAACACAGGTAGAAACATACGATACAACACCCGAAATGAAGTAACACACAAACACAGGTAGAAACATACGATACAACACCCGAAATGAAGTAACAAACAAACACAGGTAGAAACACACGATACAACACCCGAAATGAAGTATCAAACAAACACAGGTAGAAACGTACGATACAACACCCGAAATGAAGTAACACACAAACACAGGTAGAAACGTACGATACAACACCCGAAATGAAGTATCAAACACAGGTAGAAACATATGATACAACACCCGAAATGAAGGAACACACAAACACAGGTAGAAACGTACGATACAACACCCGAAATGAAGGAACAAACAAACAGGTAGAAATGTACGATACAACACCCGAAATGAAGTAACACACAAACACAGGTAGAAACATACGATACAACACCCGAAATGAAGTAACACACAAACACAGGTAGAAACGTACGATACAACACCCGAAATGAAGTAACACACAAACACAGGTAGAAACGTACGATACAACACCCGAAATGAAGTAACAAACAAACACAGGTAGAAACGTACGATACAACACCCGAAATGAAGTAACAAACAAACACAGGTAGAAACATACGATACAACACCCGAAATGAAGTATCAAACAAACACAGGTAGAAACATACGATACAACACCCGAAATGAAGTAACACACAAACACAGGTAGAAACATACGATACAACACCCGAAATGAAGTAACAAACAAACACAGGTAGAAACACACGATACAACACCCGAAATGAAGTAGAAACAAACACAGGTAGAAACGTACGATACAACACCCGAAATGAAGTAACACACAAACACAGGTAGAAACGTACGATACAACACCCGAACATCAAACACAGGTAGAAACATACGATACAACACCCGAAATGAAGGAACACACAAACACAGGTAGAAACGTACGATACAACACCCGAAATGAAGGAACACACAAACAGGTAGAAACGTACGATACAACACCCGAAATGAAGGAACAAACAAACAGGTAAATGACGATACAACACCCGAAATGAAGTAACAACAAACACAGGTAGAAACATACGATACAACACCCGAAATGAAGTAACACACAAACACAGGTAGAAACGTACGATACAACACCCGAAATGAAGTAACACACAAACACAGGTAGAAACATACGATACAACACCCGAAATGAAGTAACAAACAAACACAGGTAGAAACATACGATACAACACCCGAAATGAAGTATCAAACAAACACAGGTAGAAACATACGATACAACACCCGAAATGAAGTAACACACAAACACAGGTAGAAACATACGATACAACACCCGAAATGAAGTAACAAACAAACACAGGTAGAAACATGATAGTAAATGAAGTATCAAACAAACACAGGTAGAAACATACGATACAACACCCGAAATGAAGTAACACACAAACACAGGTAGAAACATACGATACAACACCCGAAATGAAGTATCAAACACAGGTAGAAACATACGATACAACACCCGAAATGAAGGAACACACAAACACAGGTAGAAACATACGATACACACAGGTAGAAACCGATACAACACCCGAAATGAAGGAACAAACAAACAGGTAGAAATGTACGATACAACACCCGAAATGAAGTAACACACAAACACAGGTAGAAACATACGATACAACACCCGAAATGAAGTAACACACAAACACAGGTAGAAACGTACGATACAACACCCGAAATGAAGTAACACACAAACACAGGTAGAAACATACGATACAACACCCGAAATGAAGTAACACACAAACACAGGTAGAAACATACGATACAACACCCGAAATGAAGTATCAAACAAACACAGGTAGAAACATACGATACAACACCCGAAATGAAGTAACACACAAACACAGGTAGAAACATACGATACAACACCCGAAATGAAGTATCAAACACAGGTAGAAACATACGATACAACACCTGAAATGAAGTATCAAACAAACACAGGTAGAAACATACGATACAACACCCGAAATGAAGTATCAAACACAGGTAGAAACATACGATACAACACCCGAAATGAAGTAACAAACAAACACAGGTAGAAACATACGATACAACACCCGAAATGAAGGAACAAACAAACACAGGTAGAAACATACGATACAACACCCGAAATGAAGTAACACACAAACAGGTAGAAACATACGATACAACACCCGAAATGAAGTAACACACAAACAGGTAGAAACATACGATACAACACCCGAAATGAAGTAACAAACACAGGTAGAAACATACGATACAACACCCGAAATGAAGTAACACACAAACACAGGTAGAAACATACGATACAACACCCGAAATGAAGGAACAAACAAACAGGTAGAAATGTACGATACAACACCCGAAATGAAGTAACACACAAACACAGGTAGAAACGTACGATACAACACCCGAAATGAAGTAACAAACAAACACAGGTAGAAACATACGATACAACACCCGAAATGAAGTAACACACAAACACAGGTAGAAACATACGATACAACACTCGAAATGAAGTAACACACAAACATAGGTAGAAACATACGATACAACACCCGAAATGAAGGAACAAACAAACACAGGTAGAAACGTACGATACAACACCCGAAATGAAGTAACACACAAAGACAGGTAGAAACATACGATACAACACCTGAAATGAAGTAACACACAAACAGGTAGAAACATACGATACAACACCTGAAATGAAGTAACACACAAACAGGTAGAAACATACGATACAACACCCGAAATGAAGTAACAAACAATCTGGCAACCAAGAGCATCATTCAATGAAAGCGGGTACAGACACAGAGCAAACCAGAAAAGCACTGAACACCTCACACAGCTGATACACTCACAAGATTATTACAGTCTAAAACTAGCGAAATAAAATCTGTATTACATACCTAATCAATCTTATTATAGTGATAAAGACATTTTCAAACAGTGTGATAAATCTTGTATCACACATATGTGCATTATAGACTGGAACTTGTTTTATGGGGAATTTCGTTTTAATTTTTAAATCTTGTTTCTGTATCTAAAATATATTGTGTATACATTTCTATTTTAATGTGTAAAACTCTCACTTCAGTGTATAAAATTTGTTGTGTATTCATTTCTTATGTTAATGGACAAAATGGGCTTGGCTTATGTGCATATATTTGTCTTCTAATGTTTAAAATGGATTCCTTGCATGCATACCCATCTTTTAATAATATAAACTGGGTTGTTTAATATGTAAAAATGCAATGTAAATGGAGAAGAACTACATGTAGTTAATGACGTCGGATATCGGCTTTAAGAATGGAAATTTCTCATTCGGCCTGAATAGGATAAAGCCGATATCCGACGTCATTAACTAGTTATTACCTTCATCCTGCAAACCATAAAATTAATGGCAAAAGCTATTAATTCTGTTATTTCAGCTACACTGTATGATGACCTAGAGGTCAAATGAGCGATTCTGTACTGTAACTATGTGCGTGGCATCACATGCTTGACGTCAAAGTTCATAATCTGCTAGTAACATGTTTATAACTTTGCTTGAATCAGTCATCATGATTGGCCGATAGAAACAGTGATTGCAGGATAAAACAGGATATATGCATTACGGGCAGCACTGCCCTAATAACATCCCATGCAATTCCAACACAACACAATAATGTTATCTTTTACATCAAATGTCCTTCACAGACGTATCATCATCTCATGAGAACGCATGCAACCTGAGCATAATTAAGAAAATATATCAATTTATAACGACTGATAGCAAAAGCTGCAGGTTTCTTCTCTCCCCACACTCCCACAAGATGGAGTCCCATGCTGTTGCCATGCCACCTGTAAGTTACATGGCAACCTTTGATGTCGACTTGAAGCTCGTCCATGTCGACAGTTTTTCCGTCCATGTATAAGACGAAGTAGTTCTTCCCCTTGGCCTGCAGGGGCTCCTGGCCCCGGAAACTGATCGTGATGAATGTCGGCACTTCCTCCTCTATGTTGATGATAAGGGGACAACCTGAAATAAATAACAACATTAAACAAAAATAGTTTTCCATTTTCGCATAATTTTTTAATGTTATTATGAAGAAATTGTATACGGGTGTATACTACCAAATCAAATCCCATAGATGACAATAGTAACATATGTGGCTAAAACTCCTACCTGCATCGTATGAATCAACATAAACACCATGGACATAAATACTGTCACTCCTCATCCTTAAAGTGAATCAGAAAACATTGGGGGTCAAGCTGCTCATTTCTGAGATAACGGGTAGCATCTGTGACTACCTTAGTTCTGCACAAAATTTGAGTACTTTTTTTTACAGCTACATGTACCCCATGCATGTTTCAAGCACAACTGACACAGTGGTACTAGATAAAATAAAATTGATAAATTTTTTGCCCAACACATTCATATTTATCACCAATCACAGACAGGACTTGTGGTGTTAACTTCTCAATCAAAATTTGGGTGTACCTCGAACTTTGACCCAGCTGGAAGTTATTTGGTTTAGTACTACCATAAAACAGGGTGTGAACTTAAGAATTTGTCACCTACATTGATAATAAGGCGACAACCTGAAATAAGTAACATTAAATAAAACTAGTTTTCCATTTTCGCAGAACATGATAATGTTATTATCAAAAATTGTATGAAACAGGGCGTAAACTTAAGAATTTTGTCATAGGTGAAACAGCCCATCGATGGCAATTTTTAACCTTGCTATGGCAGCTTTTTGTCAAAGTGACTTTTCTAGCAAATCAACATGACTGAAAAATTATTTTGCTGTATGTAGAAATTTCAAAAGCACAAAATTTAATGTTAAATACTGTCAGATAATATACACCAGGTATACACAGTTTGCTATCATTGAGGAGCTTTACAGACGGCAGAAATTTCTAACCGGTAAAAGAAAAGTGCCTTCGATGACCCTCCCGACCTATGGCAATTTTTATCTCAACAGCGCCAATTGCCATTGGTGCCATGATTAAGTTCAAGTCCCGATACAATCACATAGTAAAACAAAGCAATATTTCCTGATATTGTGACAGTTAAACAGTGAAACCTCTATAAACTCACACAGTAAAACAAAGCAATATTTCCTGATATTGTGACAGTTAAAACCTCTATAAACTCACACAGTAAAACAAAGCAATATTTCCTGATATTGTGACAGTTAAACAGTGAAACCTCTATAAACTCACACAGTAAAACAAAGCAATATTTCCTGATATTGTGACAGTTAAACAGTGAAACCTCTATAAACTCACATAATAAAACAAAGCAATATTTCCTGATATTGTGACAGTTAAACAGTGAAACCTCTATAAACTGTACATCCAAGAGACCAAGTAAAAGGTCTGGTTTTAAGGGGCATCCGGTTTAGAGAGGTTCCGATATTTAAAAAGGGACCATAGGAAACGTCTGGTTTTGAGGGAATTCCAGTTTATAGAGGGTCCCATTTTGAGGGGTCTTCACTGTACATCAATAAATTCAGAAGAAGAAAACTTATTATAATTTCAAAATTAATAATCTAGTTTAAACATAAAGTTTCAGTCATGGTTCTCGTGACTTAATTTAACATAATTTAACATTCACATCAAAGTGCCAAATCCCACGTGGCTTAATGGCGTAGATGTACTTGCCTCCCCTCCACTTTCA